>NC_077238.1:49179756-49483506 GCF_947179165.1 Solanum dulcamara | reverse complement strand
AATTATAGACAATGTTTTTTCATCACCACTGCTTGGCAGTCAAGTAAATTCTGCAGGATTCAGCCATACACACAAAAACGCATAAAGACTTAGAATATTTCATGCTAACATAAGAACACAAGTGCTTATAGGAAACTAATCCCAACAACATATCCATTGAAATTCCACAAGTGGGGTCTGGGGAGGATAGAGTATACGTAGACCTTACCACTACCTCATGGAGATAGAAAGGTTGTTTCCGATAACATCCAATACTTAAGACTAATTTTCAACTTCCTTTCAACACTTGATATATTTTTCAACTTGTGCCAAAACTTAGGATATAGTTCACATATCCTTTCTGTCAATGCCATGCCTTCAACGTACAATCTACCTTGCCCTTGTATAGCCGATATCACTGCTTGCCCATGAGAGACCATGAACCTGTCCTTTTCCCACCTTCGTCTAAGTTTGTCTTGCCAACACTCAGTCGCCTTAGACTTAGTTTCACATCTTGCCAAGAATAGAGAACCAAGAATGCTGCTATATGATTTTTCCATTAACTTATACTTACACCACTTAGCTTCTTTTCCTTGTGAACACAGAACAGGAAAAATGCATAAATAAAACTCTTCTAAAAGTCAAGTTTCTAACAACAAATGCTATCAGAAGTTAGAACACAGTCCAAAATTTCCCTATACTTAAACAATCTATCAAGTAACTAGAAGTCTAGAACCACATACTTTTTCTCACTTCATCTACGCCCAAAAGCCAAAAGCCCGTGATTTTTAAGTTTTAACTGAATTAAAAGGTTAGAAACCTAACCTTTTTGAAAATCGATTTTTGTGTTTAATATTTTTCTGTCTCAAAAGAAATCAATAGCAGAGGTTTCATAATCTTAAAAATAAGATAAGGCACCTTAGAAAATTTGGACAAAGAGGGTAAGTTACCTTAGAAGATTTGGCCTGAACCTGCTGATCTATCACTCCAAAGTTCAGTCTCGTGATATCCAGGTAGACTCGTACAACCGTTTCGCCTTCAGAACCTCTTCCCGATAAACTCCAAAGCCACTAATTTCTTATACCAATTTTGTTGAAGAAGATTCAGCCATAACCAAAAAAGCTTTTGCTTTCTGAGAAGTGAGTGATGACTGATGACGAGTTGACGACGAGAACTGAGAAGTGAGAAACTGAGAAGAACTGAAGAAGAACTGAAAAAGTGATTAAGTGAAGAACTGAAGAAGAAGAAGTGAAGAACTGAAGAAGAAGAAGAAGTGAAGAACAAGAGAAGTCAGAGAACTGAGAAGAAGAGCTGAAGAGGAACTGAGAAACAGAAATAAAAACCCTAGCCTAAATGAATTCAGAATTTTTGTTGTAATGTTGTTGGCTTGTTGCCTTGTTGGACAATTGGACTAATGGACTGGGCTGTTGGGTTATTGGTGAGGGATTTGGGCTGCCCTAAACTAATTACTAAGAAATTAGGCCCAACAGACATATAATAGACTATTAATAGTGGACTAGTTAGTTATCTAGTCATATTAATTACGGTATTCGGGATTTACCGAAATACCGAACGGAAAAAAAATAAATACCGAAACCGAAACCGAATACCGAAATTGTGGACTTTTGGTACCGAAACCGAAACCGAATTACCGAATACCGAATACCGAAATACCGAAATAGACGGTTCGGTTCGGTAATTCGGTTTTCGGTATTTTATGCCCAGCCCTACTAAATAGACAACAAAAAATAAATGAATCGATGTACTACACCAGTCCCAAATGGAAAGTTTGAGAGGGAAGGGCTCTTGTGACCTCTTTGTTCTCCTCCGATGGTCTCACTAGAAAAATAGTATATAAAAAACAGAGCTCTTGTGCTTGACTAACATCCAAAATGATATTTTCAAGTCTCACAAATATCATGAATTTGATCTCTTTGAAGACTTTTTTAGCTCACAATGTCGTTTCTAATGCTCCATCCTCAAGGTAAGCCCAGTTCCAAATAAAGAATATGAGATTATCTTCTAAACTAGAGAATTAACCAACGTTCAATTTTTTGTTGGTATATTGAGATCTTAAGAGCTAATACCACTGCATGAACCCTTAGATCTAGCAGGTGTACTTCTTCATGAACTATAAAATAATCCTTCCAAAGCTTCCAATAAATGATGATATCACTGATCTTAGCTCCATTACTTCAATCTCGACTATTTTAATAACTCAGATATTCACTGTTGCTTGAGTCTTTAGTCCTGTCACTTAACTAGATTTCATTCATGTTCTGAGCCATGTAATTTTGATATTTCATACTCTGAGGTTAGGAACTTTGCTCGTCTCTAGTTGAATTATAGCCTCAGCCCATTGTGGTAATTCTTGAAAATTATTAAATTGCATGTTTGTACCTATAAAATTAACAACACTATTATCTAAAACATCTGCAAGCATGTTCCTCCCTTGAATATATGAGTAATTTTCACATCATAAGCCTTTCGCATGCCTTTTATGCCCCGGTCCTCCATTGAAATTGACCAAGGACTTACCATACTCAATCTAGAACTATTTTACTAAGGAAATTAGTTTTCAAAATCAGAGGAAGGATATTGTTGTTGATGCAATAAATCAATCCTACTCCCTGATCTCTCACTTCAGCCTCTAGTGTAGAGCTTACCTTTACATTTGTTGCCTCTACAAAGATGAAATCCCTATAGTAATTATGAATACAAAAAGGCTATAGAACTAAATCCCAAATTATGTTTTAATGGCATATCTGACATACATTTAAGCTTTCCTCCACTAGGTCATCCCAGGTAAACACTTTACTGGAAATTAGGGGCTTAAAGTCTTCCAAAGCATTCACAAACATTGGCCAATTACTTGGTAGTTGTTGTAACCAAGGATATCTATAAGAAACCAATAGATATAAATTTCTATTAATCTCCATTATCATTGCATACATGGACATCCTTCCACCATGCCTAATGATATTTCTCATTTTCAATATTTGCCAAATAATAAAGATTGGGACAACTCTAAACAAAGGATTAAGCTTAGAAACATATTCACTTTTCCACCATTTATCAATTGTCTATTTCATTTGATCAAAGAAACCCTGTGCACTAGAAGGTCTAGCAAATAAAATCCATAAGCCTTAGACATATTAAGCTTTATAACTACATTAATAGTATTCCCTCTTTTCCTGATATCAATGATAATTTCTTTAGTGAATAGAACATTTCCAGTGATACTCATCCTCTTCACAAATTCAGACTGATTTTCTGAGATCAATCTAGGAAGAAAGTTCTCCAATTTATCATACAAAATTATACATATGATCTGATTAAAAAAGTTACTTAGGCTAATAGGTCTTAAGTATGAGAAGGATTGACTATTATGGCTAATAGGTCTTGGCGTATGAGAAGGATTGACTATTATCCTTCTTAGGAAATAATGACAAATTAGTATGAGTAATAGACTTAGGAAGAATGGAACCAAGAAAAAAATCATGAGCTACCCCAACAATATCTCCTTCTACAATGTCCCAACATTTTTGATAAAAAAAAAACAAGTAGAGCTATCAAGGCCACAAGCACTGACACTAGTAAGCTCAAACGCCAAGTTCTTTATCTCCTCATTAGGAATGACTTTAATTGCCATATTTTCTCCCTCAAGGATTTGTAGAGCAATCTGATGCAATAAATTAAGGTCCTAAGAAACATAAACCCCAGATAATTGAGCCTAAAAGTTTCTTAATGCCTCATCAAAAATTTCCTCATTACTTTCTGGCCATCCACATCAACTTTAAATATTCTCTTCAAATGCATTCTTCTCCTCCTCCTTTAAACAATACAATGAAAAAACTTAGTGGTTTTGTCACCCATAGCAAACCATTGCATACTAGCTTTCTACCTCCATACTTCTTCAAAATGAAGATATTTTTTCAATTCAGCTTGTGCCTTCTGAAGAACAATCCTGTTAGCAGCACTTGGATTTCCTTCAAAAATATCTTCTTTAATTCTAACAATTTCTTCTCTAATCACAAATTTCTTGAAAATATCTCCAAACTTTTCCTTTTTCCACTTAGATAGAGTGTGTTTGCTCTTCTTTTGAAATTGCTTTAATTGAACAAAAATGTGCCTTATAACTTCAAAATTCCAGTTATCACTTACCACATCAATCAAAATCTTCTCTAATAGTACAAAATTTATAAAATTTGAAAGGTATGGATATAAGTTAAAAACTAACTCCACCACAAATCATCAAAAGAGGGCCATGATTAGACCTAGTCTCTAATGTCCCTCGTGGCCATTTGCTTGCCTTGTGGGCATTTTGATATTTTGACCCTTCCTGTAGCTTCCTTATTGTATTTGTGTGGTGCTGGGATTGGTATCATGCTTGTCGAGGTAGTCAGAACAAATTGGTGTGAGTTTTTGATAACGCTTAAACTACACTTCTTACAATTCAGAGTGTAGGCGATCACTAGCAATATAAACCCAATGTGTGAGGTCGGGGTCAAATCCCACAAGTTACGGTTAAGAGTAGACTTCAATTACAAAGTAAGAACATGCTCTAGACTTTTGTAGCATAAAAACAAGTAACTTGTAACATAATTTAAATCTGTAGATTTTATTATCAAAATTGTGAGAGATATCAAGAATTGATATTAGAACGATTTCAACAATTTGGTTTATGACAAATTAACAAAGGATTCTAGGGGTGGTGCAAAGTAAAATTGAGGTTCTAATAAGGGAAAATGTACAGCTCAACATTATTAATTCTCAATGGATAGGAAAAGATTAATCAATCGCACGAAATAGCATCTATCGATCGCTATTCATTTCGACATGCCAGCACTTTCAAGCCTAAACATGCAATCTAGCAAAACTAACCCAATCCTTTGCAAAACCTTCTTTCAAGAGAGAGATTACAATTGATAACATAAATTAACAACTATTTGATAATTTGGTCACTTCACATTACTATTTCTAGCTAATAAAGAAGATCTAACAAAGAAATATGTTTGCAACCATATTTTATAATTGATTCTATACAAAATTAATAAAACTTATTTCAAATTAACAATTGATAAGCTGTAACAAAAACCCAAATGTAGAAAAACAATCTAACTCATTAGAACCCCCTAGAAGCAGGGAATTTAGCCACATATTACATAAATTAAAGGAATTATACCAAAGTAATTATCATTCATTTGATTTAGCAAAGATTGAAATAAAAAATCTAATGCCCAAAGCTAAGATCTCTAAAAATGAAATTCAAAACTCCAAGATAGCTTCAAGGTTCTTTTCTCTGAGTGTTAGTAGTCAAAGGAACAACCTTCAATCTCCTTTAGAAATTCTATTTATACAAGTGCAAAACGTTAGGCAAAATTATCACTTAGAACCACTTCGGCGACGTTAATCGGGCTCACCAAAGTAGTTGGCATATCGTCGGCTTGATCCTCACCTCGCTTATTGGAGATTTTCTCCTTCAGTAAATGATCTCTGGTTAGGCAAGGGCGATCTTTCTCGCCAACAAGTTTGGCGAGTAGCCATTTTTTCACCTCTCACATAGGTCTTCAGTCGCTTTCTTTTCCTAGGGCTCTATTATTTTAGGCGAGCTTAGACTTGCTCGCCTTCACCATCCATGAATCGCCGAGATAATTCACCTCTCGCCATTCTGTGATTCTCTCGAACCCTTTCTTCCACTAATATTAGGCGATTGTGATGCAACTCACCCAAATTAATTCAGCGGATCGCTGAATGTTCGTATTTATCGCCAAAGTTTTTAACCTTTTAGTCTTGATTTTTGATGACATGAGCGAGCTAGTTAGGAATTTGGAAACGCACAAAGAGCTCTTTATAAGGTTCAGTTTCCATTTCGCCCAACTTTGTCCTTTTTTCAGTTCTTTTCTTTGATGTTAACTCATGATTGATCTTAAACACCCTTCACCTGCAAATGATCACTTTGAAGTCAGTTTTGGACACAACAAAGGCAAAAAGGACACTAATTTCTTGTATTTTGAGCTATTAATGAGTCCAAATTCCTAACTCATCAACACCCCAAACTTAAACTTTTGCTTGTCCTCAAGTAAATCAAGTATCCAACCAGTTCAAAACCAAGAACTACAAATATTGCTCAATAAGACTCAATATAAGGAGTGCACATACGTTTCAAATTAGCCTGCAATGTTCAATCGCACACTCAAGGCTTCACATGATGACTAATCAATTTCCAATGCAAGTTCATGGTTTTCAATTGTTCACTCCCAACTATAAAATTATATCCAATGCTCAAATTAGAATGCCCTCACGTCAAAGAAATGATTCCATTCCACACTCCCAATATGATAACCACATGTTATAGCATAGGAATCACACACTACTCTCGCACTCAAAATGATAAGAACGTGCATAATTCGACCCATAGACTTGCCCTTATTTTCCAATCAATCAAGTAATCAAATCTCTAAGATCAAAAAGGAATTTTCAGGCTTGTAATGGGGCTGAGTGATAGGTTAGATCATTCTGATTTTAGTGACTTAAATTCCTAGGAGTATGGATCAGTTTTTGAAGATTTCCTCTTTTGACATCACAGATCACCCTTTTCCATTCATGTTACTGTTGTATCTTTGCTTTGTTAATTTGACCTCCTCCCCCTTTTCTTGTACTTATTTGAAAAGACTAGACCAAAGTTAATTTATTTCTCTCTTTTATGCAAGGGATATATGGAGGTGTCCTATTTTCTTTTCTCGGTCATCAAAGGGTAACTTTCACAAATTACTTCACCAATTTCCTTCTCAATCTTACCACACCCCCAACTTAGGCTTTTGTCTTCAGTTGGCTATTAAACACATCCAATGCTCCAAGTAATTTATGGGTGGGTAGAAATAATGGACTTCAAAGGTTGCTTTTCGAGGTATGCATTATATCCAAGAATAAAGGAAACAAAAATTTATGGTCAAACCGTGATAAGTTGGGTTCACACCCTCACAAAGGAGTGACAATATATTAAGGCTACTTTGGGCTCACTCATCGAAAATATGCCTAAGATCATTTTCCTCAACCACTGATCACAATTAGCTGAACTAACGGGGCAAGTTCTAGGTGTTCTCATGTATGTCTTTCAGGTAGAGCTCACCACTCATGGCATTTCAATTACAAACATCAAATATAACTTTAGAAAATTAGGTCACATGCATAGATCATTACAAGACTCACACTTGAAATTTGATCAGTCATAATGAGATGTCAAGAGTTCACACAAGACTTATGTGGTTTCTTTGCCTCATTAGTTTCTCATAAAATATGTCGTTCATTACAAGAAGTATTCAAGTCATCGATATTGATCAAAATCGATTCTCGATTATGCAAATAAATACCGGACAAAACCGTAGCAGTTTAAGTAAGGGTGCAACCCAAATATTTTCAAAACCAAATATATACAAATGAATGAATTAACAAAACATTATTTACAAACTAAAATGAAACAAAAAATATTAGTTTTAGGTACCTAGGTACCCTTACCCTATAAAAAGAAGTAAGAAGTGTCCTCGATGCGAACAGTAAAACAACAAATAAAAGAGAGTGAGAAAAGTGTCCCCTTATCAGGATAAGCCTGAGGAGATCTCTGAACCGAAGTATCATCCTCAATTGGGGCATCAGTGCCCGATGACTCAATCATATCAGCAGACGGTGGGAGTGGAAATATAGAAAGCACCTGAGATAGTGCCTCAGAAGAACGATCAGCATAGGGTCTGGTAGAGTCAGCAAGAGAACGCTCTACGTCAGTCTGTGACTATACATCTTCTAAATCAGCGAGGCCCTCATAAGTATTCTTAGCTCTAAACTCAGGCGACTCCAATTCCTCCTAATCAGCCTCGGAAACTCCTCATCAACAACACCAACCACAGAAGCATCTCCGGTCATAGTGGCTGGAGGAAAAGCATCATCAATAATAGGTTCAACTCTGGCCAAAAAACCTGAAGGATTAGCAGAACGAATAGGATCAAGTGTAGGAGAAGACTCAATACTAGGACTCTCAGGAGCGTCAACCCCACCCCACAATATTGAAATATATGTGGACCTCAACTCGTCCATATCCCTTTGTAGCCCAGTAATATCATTCCGAATAAACTCCAAATTAGTAGAAGGCCCCTCAACTTTCTCACACTCCTCAACTCGAGCGGTGAGAGTGGCTAGCTTTTTATCTATCTCAATCAATGTTACCTGCTGTCCCGCTACCTCAGCTCACAATAGTGCAAGAGTAGCCTCAATAGCAGTGGAGATCATTGATGGAACAACCATCTCCAATCTCGAGGCTCTTACTTCAGCCAAATAAGCTAGATTTCCTATTTTGTAGATCATAGCATGTGTCAATAGAGGTCGAGATATAGAACCAACTGTAGCGGCTATAGAAACTGACCGGGTAGACGACGAACTCGGCATATCAGAAATAGGAGGCATAGTGCCTATCTCCAAAGACTTTGTATCAACCACCGACGTAGTGTCAATCGGTAGAGGCCACCTCCTAGCCTCAACATCATGCAAATAATCCACCTCAATCCGGCAGATTCACTAGACGATGCAAATGCTACTCTTGCATGCGTAGACTCAATAAAAGGTACCCTGCACGCTCACATAAGTCAATAATCAGAACAGGGAAGGGCAGTAATGTTTGTTGCTGCCTGACCCTCAATAAAACCTCTAGAACAATAACAACGCCTAAGTTTAGGCCCTCCCTAGCCATAATACTTCCCAACAACGCAGCTTTGGGATGTCGCAAGATAGATTCATTTTGATGAGGTATTAATGTGCTACTGATAAAACCAAAACATTATGAAGCAGCCACATTTATATCCTTCTTTTCGATCATAGCCCCTACCTTCATCCACGGTAGGGTAATATCTGAGATCAATGGATCTAACCATCCTTTTAAATCATCCAAGGTGTATATTTTGATTTTTCTACTAGAGAATGATGACATTGGTAAGTTCATCCCAAAACATAATTGATATTAGTTTGACTATATTTCACTTCTTTGCCCTGAACTATCATAACTTCCAGTTGCCCTACTATAATCGCCTTTTTCTTACCCTTTGAAAGGACATTTTCATAAGCTTCATAGAACTCACGAACCTAAGAAAGAACATGTGGAATCTGAGCTCTAGTGAACCACTTGAATTGGTGGAATTGAATCATTCTCTAAATGTCTAGGTACATGTCGACTACTCCATCAGTAAAGAGTCGTTTCTCTTCTAGGATTGTGTGAATACTAGCTGCTTTTAAATGATTCAGTGAGCGAGGTGCGATCGCAGGGACTACCTCATTCGTTGCTGGGTCATGATCTGCCTTAGAGCGCATTTCAATATGGGCATGCTTGTGGCCTTGCTCTGTAGCTAACTAAGAAGGTTGAATTTCAACAATTGTTGAATACACTAGAGTTGTGGACCTCTCACCTCGAAGCAGTGGCCTTTCCTTATCATAAGAGGACTTATGTGAACTAGATTCGGCAACCACTTGACGTTTTCCTTTTCGTTTATATTTCTTACTCATACACCGAGATAAGAGTTGAGTAGAACGGTGAGGCGCAGATGACTCATCAATAGTAATACCTTGAGCCTTTTTTTGAGGTTACCTAGACTTCACCCCCAAATGGGCTATTAAACCTACTCCCTAGCATTTAACATTGAAAGATACCCACATGCAATTTAGGCCAAAGTTGAAAACATGATTCTCAATCAATAGATATAATCGTGACTTTCGTGATGCGTCAGCAATACTAGATTTCATGATCGTTGACTTTGGCTTCTGTTCCAGTTTTGGCGGCATATCAGTTGACTCAGTTGGGAAAAGATTTTTGGTACTAATGTATTCTAGTTGGGAAGTAGAATGTTTGGCATCATGGGAATTATCTATGAGCATCCGGGTACCAAGTCCCGACCTTCATTCTAAATTATCGGAGAGCATTTGGGTACTCAGCCCCAGCTTCTATCGGCTTGCTAGTATGACAAGCATCCGGGTACCTAGTCTCGGCCTCGATCATACTAATATATTACGGAGAGCATTTGGGTACCCAGTCCCGGCCTCGACCACACTTATGTATTATGGCAAGCATCTGGGTATCCAGTCTCGGCCTTGGCTACTTTAAACATTTAGGTGAGCATATGGTTCCCAATCTCGGCCTCGACCCCTAAGTCACCCCAAGATTGATTGACTCTTAGAGATTCAGGGTTTGGAAATTATATAGTACTTAGGCTCCTAACATCGCAGATTCTTGGTTCCTAGCCTTCGTAGTTGTAGCTATTTTGTGTACTCAGCGGGCTTATGGGGGTTCATTCGAGTTTTTATTTAACTTGGGCACGAGTGTCCTGGCTAGGCTTATAGGGGCCCAGTTGGGTATAGTTAGCTATAGATCTCATAGGTAGTACTCTTTTCCCTTTTTGATGCTTGTGTTGACTCCTATTTAGGCTATTCCTCTTTTTCATATTATTTTTACCTTTTCTGCTCATTAGGCCTAAGATGCCTACTAAGTACCTATTGTCTTGGTACTCATACTATACTCTGCATCTACTTTTATGATGTAGGACCGAGCACCAATTACCGCAGTGGATAGATCGAGCCTGTTGTAGTCAACTTTGGAGACTAGGGTGAGCACTTGGCGTTTTTGGATAATTCCTGTCTCCTTCAGTATGGATGACCCGTCTTTTGCTTTTGAGATTAATAAGTTGTTATATATATTTTCGATCTAATTTCGGGACTTATACTCGTCTTTTATTTTGTAGCAGCTCTATACTTGTGACTTCTAGGTTTTAGGAGGGATCTTTAGTTGTTTATATCATGTTTTGGTTTACTTCCGTTTATTCTTTCTGCCTATCTTTATAATTCATCACTCTTGTTTAGTTTCTACCCTCAAATCCATTACTTGAAGTTCTGGGTTGACGGGTTGGCTTACCTACTGGTGGGTTATAGTAGGTGCCATCATGATCTAAGGAATTGGGCCGTGACAATCATTTGGTAAAAAGATAATGATGAAGTGATAATGTCTCATTTGTCATGTTGAAATAATGTAAAAACATCGGGTCCCACTATTTTGTTTTCCTTTAATAAGATAGGAAGAAACGTATTCTATAATCTTCTTTTCTTTTCTTTTAGGTAGAGTGTCTCTATCAAAAGTCATTTTCACTTTTTTTTTAATATTTTGAAATGTAGAATTGAAGTCTGGAGCCTCGTTCTATATAAGAGGCAGTTTGTCATCAGGAGAGGGTATCGAAAAACATCAAAACCTCTCTTCTTTATCTTTGTAAAATCCCCCCTTATGAATAATATCTAAGTTTGTGAGTTATTTTCTGGATCAAATTTTATTATTTCTGTTATAATCTCTTTTTTTATATAAAAAGAATAGTCTCCCCTTCTATATCACTCTTACGCCTAGAAGTAGAAAATGAATCTAGGTTGTGCTGAGTTATTCTGAAGGAGCGTTAGAGAAGTTACCTAAAAATAAGTTGAGATTGAAATATCCATTAAAAGACTCGACGAATACCCAGAATAATATTGGTCAAAATGGGATAAGGTATGGAAGCGTGTTGGTCCTTTATCTTTTTATTTAAGTTAAGATATTATGTTGTTATAATACTGTGTTGCTGTAGAAAATTACGCTATTGTTAATATTATGTTGATATTAGACATAACATATTTCCCTTTAGGAGGTTTGATATTTCTTGTTAAACAAGATGATTGTGATATTAGATATGAGAATATATCCACTCAGATTATCAATTTATCGAACCAATAATGTTCTGGATCCCTTTCTCCAGTTGGTATCAGAGCCATGATAAATCTTAAAGATATAGAAGTAGATATTACCCAAAACATATCAACTTTAGATATTCAAATTAGACAATAAAATGATGCATCTAAATTTGACAAAATAACCGAAGCACTAAGATGTGATGAAAATTTTAATTCTATATCTATGTCATTAAAATTTTCATCACATCTTAGTGCTTCGGTTATTCTATCGAATGTAGATGCATCATTTTCTTGTCTAATTTTAATATCTAAAGTTGACATATTTTGGGTAATATCTACTTCTATATCTTTAAGATCTATCATGGCTCTGATACCAACAGGAGAAGGGGGTCCAAAAAATCATTGATTCGATAAATCGATAATCTGAATAGGTATATTCTCATATCTAACAGCACAATCATCTTGTTTAACAAGAAATATCAAACCTCCTGAAGGAGAATATGTTATGTCTAATATCAGAATAATATTAACAATAGAGTAATTTTCTAAAGCAATACAATATTATAACAGCATAATATCTTAACTTAAATAAAAAGATAAGGGCCCAACACGTTTCTATACCTTATCCTATTTTAACCAATATTTCGGGTATTCGTCGAGTCTTTTAATGGATATTTCAATCTCAACTTATTTCTAGGTAACTTCCCTGACACTCCTTCAGAATAACTCAGCACAACCTAGATTCATTTTCTACTTCTAGGCGTAAGAGTGATATAGAAGGGGAGACTATTCTTTTTATAAAAGAAAAGAGATTATAACAGAAATAATAAAATTTGATCCAGAAAATAACTCACAAACTTAGATATTATTCATAAGGGGGGATTTTACAAATATAAAGAAGAGAGGTTTTGATGTTTTTCGATACCCTCTCCTGATGACAAACTGCCTCTTATATAGAACGAGGCTCCAGACTTCAATTCTACATTTCAAAATATTTAAAAAAGTAAAAATGACTTCTGATAGCGACACTCTACCTAAAATAAAAGAAAAGAAGATTACAGAATACGTTTCTTCCTATCTTATTAAAAGAAAATAAAATAGTGTGACCCGGTGTTTTTACATTATTACAACATGAAAAATGAGTCATTATCACTTCATCCTTATCTTTTTACAAAATAATAGGGGCTGTTATCGGTCACTTTTTCTTCGTTCTTATCTTCTTGTCTGCTTATCTCTATCTTCTGGTTGCTTTTTATCATTTTTTCACCATCCACTTGTCCTGATTTATTTTGACGATGTGGATATAGCATCTTCAATCACCTTTCCCTTCTTGGGCGACCAAAATTCGCACGTGCCTTTCTCGTGCTTTCTTATTTCACATAATCTTTGTTGTGCCTGTGGGCTTGATTCGATAATTCCCTTGCTAATTAATTCTATCTTAGTCTACATGTACCTTTTTGCAAAATGAGGAGTAGTTTTAGCAGGGGCAATCATAATGGAGGAGTATATTTTCATTCCTCCATAAAAACTGAATCCTCTTTTAAAACTATGTTCCATATTTTGCGGCACAATTCTTAATCCTATTGCACGTCTATAGTGAACATCTTTTTCGTTGAACCTTTGAAATATCTTATCCTGAAAATTATATATAATATTTAAATCTTTAGCTTTACCAATTTGTATGAAATGATAAGCTGGATATCTTTCGTCTTTATAAAAATCAGGTCCACCAGAAATAAATTTGAGGACCAGAATATTTTTTACTGTAATCATGTGGTTATTTAAATAATAAGTTTTTACTCCGTCTTGAATCCAAGATGGTAATCGACTGATTTCTGGAAAGTTTGGAGTAGTTGCATAAATTGAATTAATAGCTCCGAAATCATACCAATATCTAATTTTTTGGGAAGACGAATCTTGTAAATAATTGATTCTAGGATAAATTCTCGTAAAATCAATGTGTCGGTTTGGTACAGTTTTGAGAGAAAATAAATCTCTCATTATCTGTTCTTGATTTTCAACTGGAAGTAGTTTATCAAATTTTTCTTTCATTAATCCCAAAGTAATTCCCTTTTGAGGTAGTTGGTGTCTGAAAGACATTTTATCATACTTATCTGTTTGTTCCTCTATCGCCGTGGACTTGTTATCATCTTTTTGACTTTTTATCAAACTAGTAATTGTAACAACCCCTAAAATGTTGTATGTCGGTATTTCAATTTTCGACGAAAATAATACAGCCTCTGTATTTTGGGCATAACTTTTCATAAGTTAGTACAAATTAGGTGATTCAAATTTCTGGGTAATCACAACATCCTTACCTACAACTTTCATGAAGAACATAACTACAAATTCGGAGTATAAGTAGGTCAAATAAATTAATCTTTGCAAGATATAGTGCTGTAACGGAATTGAGTGTTGATAGAAGAAAATTCATATCTCACTATAGGTTGCTCCAAATTGGTTGATTCCTGAACTATATGAAACTAGACTTCCATATCTACAATTCTTATGAAGACACGAAATCCTAATAAGGAATTTATCTTATTCAAACGCAGCTTCGAAAATGAGTATTTTGTTAAAAAGAACTCATCTTACCTACCATGGAAACATCTAGATGCATTTGACATCATGCATGACATAAATTGTCCTCCATTTAACATCATCCATGACATCAATATATTCCATTAAATTTTCAGATTTTTCTTTATAATTATCTTATTTATTGTAAGGTCCCTCTTTCCCACCTATAAATACCCACCTTATTTCCTCATTTTATTCATCAAGCTTTCTTAAGCATTTCTTCTCTCTATATACTTCTTCTCAAATATAGTTTTAGTTTTAGTAGTATAAAAATACTACTCCGGTGATTCTTATACTCCGGGTAGTACACAAAATGCTCCGACGAGAAGAAAAGGCTAGGGGTCCAAGAGTGTTCCAATTTGGAGTAAATCTTCGGATTTAAGATATGTAAGGCTTTCATAGCATCGGATTGAGTTCGTCCATGCGCCCAATATTTAAATTCATTATAATTGAGTTATAGTTGAGTTTTATCCAAATCTTGAATTCTAAATGAATTAATTCTTCTTCTATTGAGTTAGATATATTTATGCATTAATATTATTATTATTGTTATCTCTCATATTATTGGAATTATTGTTCATGGCTACTTTCCCATGAATCCTAATTGATTTGATGTTCATGAATATTTTTACACATGTGTTGAGTAAAGATGTTGGCTTTTTATTATTTTTATTGATAAAAAGAGAGTTATGTGAATTAATACTATATATGTATTTTATTGAGTTTTGAAAGAGCAAAAGAGTTGAATTTGAATGAATTTGAGAAAATGATATTTTGAGCAAGATGTTTTGATGAGATGTAAATGATGTTTTTGGAAGTATAATGATTGATGAACATGAAATGAGATGAGTTTGATGATTTAAATTAAAGTCTAATGAGACTAGATGATGAGTTTAATATGAGCACATATTTTGGGAGTAGTATTGAGCACCGAGTTGGGTAAGAGTTTAATTGACTCAAACTCCAGAACTACGTAGCCAGCGTAGGATGGAGGCTATGCCTCTTAAGTCCCAAAAAGAGGACTTTGATGAATGGATCCAAGATGGTGATGTCCTTTACCCTGGCAAGGTACTGGATGGATGTGGCAACGACATCTCTTTGTTGTATCATCGCTAGCTCATAAGTGATGGTTGTCGGTTAGAGAAACTCCCACTGAGTAAGTATTGCTTATTACTATTATTTTTATTATTATATTTTAAACTTGCATTACATATTCATGTTGAGATGATGTTGAGTTCTGAGCTGAGTTTTCTTGAGAGGAGTTTTTTTGATATCTGTCCTTACCTTCCTGCCATTTTACATACTCGTACATTCCACGTACTGACGTCATTCGACCTGCATCGTTTTATGATGCAGATACAGGTGTTAGAGATCCTCAACAGGCGCATCGTTGAAGATTATTTCTTTTCAGCTATTTGGTGAGTCCTTCTTGTATTCGAAGGAACTCCTTATCCTTTTATTATTGTTGAGTGTGATTTTTCTTTTGAGGTAGACATGGACATGTCATTGGCACCATCTAAGAGTATTAGAGGCTTCATAGACAGAGTATGATGATGTAATCGGAGTAGTTCTCCTTAGAAACTACTTCTTATAAAAATTATCTATTTTTCCTTTGATTATGACTAGCCCACATTAGTATTCTTAAGTCTTCCGCTGATGAATAAATAAGAAATGAGACCAAGTGGTTCTCTCGGAAGCCAGAAATGGTTTCTGAGTGCCGGCCACGCCTAGGGTACCCTCTCGAGGCGTGACAAACTTGGTATCAGAGCCCAGTGTTCAAGAGTCCTAGGGTGTCTATGAAGCCGTGTCTAGTAGAGTCTTGTTTATGGGTGTGTCGTGCACCACACTTATAATCAGGAAGCTATAGGACATTAGGAATTGTTTCACTTCTTTCATAATCTGAGTTCGTGAGATAGAGTTTAACTCTATAAAAGCTTTCTTTCTAATTCGTGCGTTTACACGTTTCAGACATGCCTCCTAAACGTTCAGCTAGTCAGAGAAATGCTGCCAGTACTGAGGTTCCACAGTCAGTAATGCCTCCACGGAGAACTAGGGGCCGACCTGCAAGGTCTACTGAGGTACCCCAAGTACCTACTGTTCAGACCACTCCTACTTCTGACGAAGATTTTCGAGAAGCGATTGCTATGCTCACCCAGTTGGTGGCTGCTCGAAATAGTAGCCAAAGTTCACCAACTCCTAGCTTTAGTTATCAAGAGCCGTCTGCTGCCACGAGGATCAGAGATTTTTTGAGAATAAATCCACCGGTCTTCACGGGTTCTAACGTTGATGAAGACCCCCAAAATTTCATTGATGAGATGTGGAAGATACTAAAAGCAATGCATGCTACAGAGACCGAGGGGGTTGAGTTGGTGTCTTATCAACTCAAGGATGTGGTAAATGTCTGGTATAACCAGTGGGAAGAAAGTAGAGGTGAGGATGCAGAGCCTGCTCTTTGGGATGAGTTTGAAAGAGCATTTCTTGATAACTTCTTTCCCCAAGAGCTACGTGAAGCAAAAATTGAGGAGTTTGTGAACCTCAATCAAGAGAGTATGACTGTGAAAGAGTATAGTTTGAAGTTTATTCAAGTGTCCAAATATGCCCCAGAAATGATTTCTCATATGAGGTCTAAGATGAGGAAGTTTGTCTCTGGCCTAGGCAAACATGTAAAGAAAGAATGTAAGGCAATGCTAATGATTTCTGACATGAATTTTTCTAGATTGATGGTGTATGCTCAGCAGGTTGAGGATGACAAGAAAAAGGACCGAGAAGAACACCTAAGTAAGAAGGCTAAGTCTGCTGGGCATGAGAATGAGCAGAAGCAAGGGAAGGGTAACAAGTCTTTCTTTCAGAAAAGGTCTTCCAATTATGCACCTTCCCCAACAAATGCTTTTACACCTAATACCAGGTATGATCAGAGATCGCTAAGTCACCAAAACTTTCGATCTCAAGATTCTCAGTCCCAATTAAGTATGGCTAAAGGTTCTAGAGGAAAACCACCATGTGCTAGATGTGGGAGGCTCCATTTGGGAGAGTGTCGTGTGGGCGCTAATGCTTGCTACGGATGTGGAAAGATAGGTCACTTCCAGAATGAGTGTCCTTCAAAAAGGCAGGGAGATGGAAGTAGTAGAGCTCAGTTTTCTTCTACAGCTCCACAGAATAGAGGTAATCATAGAGGTGCAGCTTCAAGTGCAGGTGGGGGAACCAACCGTCTGTATGCTATGGGTAGTTGCCAAGACCAAGAGAATGCACCCGATGTTGTTACTGGTATGCTCCAAGTCCTTTCTTTTGATGTGTATGCATTACTTGATCCGGGTGCTACATTATCTTTTGTGACTCCTTACTTGGCTAGTAAATTTGAGATCCTTCCTGAGTGTCTTCTTGAGCCTTTCAGTGTGTCTACTCCTATTGGTGATTCTATCTTAGCTGAGAGAGTCTATAGAAATTGTACTGTGTCAATCTATTATAGGGATACCATGGTTGATTTAGTTGTGTTGGACATGGTTGATTTTGATGTGATTCTTGGTATGGACTGTCTTTATTCTTGTTATGCTTCGGTTGATTGTAGGACCCAAATTGTCAAGTTTCAATTTCTAAACGAGCCTATCTTAGAGTGGAAGGGGAATTTTGTAGTGCCTAGGGGTAAATTTATTTCCTACCTTAAGGCTAGAAAATTAATCTCTAAGGGATGTATATATCATATAGTTCGAGTCAAAAATATTAATGATCAGACTCCATCTCTTGAGTCAGTTCCCATTGTAATTGAGTTTCCTGAAGTCTTTCCTGAGGATCTACTCGGAATCCCTCCTGATAGAGAGATAAACTTTGGTATTGATGTCCTTCCTGATACACAACCTATCTCCATTCCTCCTTATAGGATGGCTCCTGCTGAGTTGAAAGAGTTGAAAGAACAACTGAAAGACCTCCTAGATAAGGGGTTTATTAGGCCAAGTGTCTCACCTTGGGGCGCTCCTGTCCTATTCGTGCGAAAGAAAGATGGGTCCCTTAGAATGTGCATTGATTACCGACAACTAAACAAGTTCACCATTAAAAACAAGTACCCTCTCCCCAGAATAGATGATTTATTTGACCAACTTCAGGGTGCCACATGTTTCTCTAAGATAGACCTCAGATCAGGCTATCACCAGTTGAAAGTGAGAGAATGTGACATCCCGAAGACGGCTTTTCGAACCCGCTATGGTCATTTTGAGTTTCTTGTTATGTCCTTTGGATTGACAAATGCTCCAGCAGCTTTTATGGACCTCATGAACCGAGTATTCAAGCTATACCTAGATACGTTTGTAATTGTCTTCATCGATGATATTTTGGTCTACTCTAGAAGTAAGAGTGAGCATGCTAATCACCTTAGGATTGTCCTTCAAACACTTAAGGAGAAGGAGTTGTATGCTAATTTTTCAAAGTGTGAGTTTTGGCTTGAGTCTGTAGCATTCCTAGGTCATATTATATCTGGGGATGGAATCCAAGTTGATACTCAAAAGATTGAGGCAGTTAAGAACTGGCCCCGACCCACCTCTCCAACCGACATAAGGAGTTTCTTAGGTTTGGCTGGTTACTACAGGAGGTTTGTTGAGGGATTTTCATCCATATCCTCACCATTGACTAAGCTGACTCAAAAGAAGGCTAAGTTTCAATGGTCTGATGCTTGTGAGAAAAGTTTTCAAGAGTTGAAAGCTAGATTGACTACTGCTCCAGTACTATCCCTACCCGAAGGAACAGATGGTTTTGTAATCTATTGTGATGCTTCAAGAGTTGGGTTGGGATGTGTATTGATGAAGAAAGGTAAGGTCATTGCCTATGCCTCCAGGCAGCTTAAGACTCATGAGAGGAACTACCCCACTCATGACCTTGAGTTGGCAGCTGTAGTATTTGCTCTTAAGATTTGGCGTCACTATCTTTATGGTGTACATGTGGATGTGTTCACAGACCATAAGAGCTTACAGTATGTATTCAGCCAGAAGGAGCTGAATTTGAGGCAAGGGAGATGGCTAGAGTTGCTCAAGGATTATGATATGAGCATTCTCTACCACCCAGGTAAAGCAAATGTAGTTGTTGATGCTCTTAGCAGGTTATCTATGGGGAGTACAACTCATGTGGAAGAGGAAAAGAAGGAGTTGGCAAAGGAAGTGCATAGACTTGCGCGTTTGGGAGTTCAACTTATTGACTCTAGTGAGGGTGGTACAATAGTACGAAATGGAGCCGAATCATCTCTAGTTGCAGAGGTGAAAGAAAAGCAAGATCAGGACCCCATTCTTCTTCAACTGAAGGATGAGGTTCACAAGCAGAAAGTAATGGCTTTTACCAAAGAGGGAGATGGAGTGTTGAGATATCAAGAAAGATTATGTGTTCCAAGTGTTGATGGCATTAGGGAGAGAATCATGAAAGAAGCCCATAATTCTAAGTATTCCATCCATCCAGGTTCAACAAAGATGTATCATGACTTGAGAGAAGTATATTGGTGGAGTGGAATGAAGAGAGATATAGCAGAGTTTGTGTCCAAGTGCCCAAATTGCCAATAAGTTAAAGTTGAGCACCAAAGGCCTTGTGGAGTGGCTCAGAATATAGAGATACCGGAATGGAAGTGGGAAATGATCAATATGGACTTCATTACCGGTTTACCACGAACCCGCAAACAACATGACTCTATTTGGGTGATTGTGGATAGGATGACCAAATCGGCCCATTTCTTGCCGGTTAAGACTACGAACACTGCAGAGGATTATGCCAAACTGTATCTTAGAGAGATTGTTAGACTGCATGGACTTCCTTTGTCTATCATCCCTGATAGGGGAGCTCAATTTACTGCTCAGTTTTGGAAGTCATTTCAGAAGGGCTTGGATTCAAGAGTGAACCTTAGTACTGCTTTTCATCCGCAAACAGATGGCCAGGCAGAGCGTACGATACAGACTTTGGAGGATATGTTAAGAGCCTGTGTCATTGACTTCAAAGGTAATTGGGATGATCATTTACCTCTTATTGAGTTTGCATACAATAATAGTTTCCATTCGAGTATTCAAATGGCTCCTTATGAAGCTCTGTATGGGAGGAGATGTAGATCACCAATTGGTTGGTTTGAAGTTGGTGAAGCTGAGTTGATTGGACCAGACTTGGTTCACCAAGCTATGGAGAAGGTGAAAACCATACAAGAGTGGTTGAGGACTGCTCAAAGTCGCCAAAAATCCTACACTGATGTTAGAAGAAGAGATTTGGAGTTCGAAGTATACGATTGGGTATACTTGAAAGTTTCACCCATGAAGGGTGTGATGAGATTTGGAAAGAAAGGGAAGCTTAGTCCCCGCTACATTGGCCCTTATCAGATTATGAGGAGGGTAGGTAACGTAGCCTATGAATTGGAGTTGCCTCCAGAATTAGCTGCTATTCATCCCGTGTTTCACATCTCTATGCTTAAGAAGTGTTTGGGAGATCCTTCACTTGTTGTCCCAGCTGAGAGCATTGGGGTGAAAGAGAGTTTGAGTTATGAAGAGATTCCAGTTCAAATTCTTGATCGTCAGGTTCGCAAATTAAGAACTAAGGAAGTGGCATCTGTCAAAGTCCTATGGCGAAATCAATTTGTTGAAGAGGCTACATGGGAAGCTTAAGAAGATATGAAGGCTAACTATCCTCATCTATTTATGCCTTCTGATGACGATATTCAAGGTAATATTCCTTACTTCTACCTTTGACTCGATGTTTATTCTTGAGTTTGAGTCATTGACCATTTGAGTATCGGAGTTGATGTATTGATGATATTCATTCTTTATGTCTCCTATTTTCATCTTCATTCGAGGACGAATGATCCCAAGGGGGAGATATTGTAACAACCCCTAAAATGTTGTATGTCGGTATTTCAATTCTCGACGAAAATAATACAACATTAGTATTTTGGGCATAACTTTTCATAGGTTGGTCCAAATTAGGTGATTCAAATTTCTAGGTAATCACAACATCCTTACCTACAACTTGCAAGAAGAACATAACTACAAATTTGGAGTATAAGTAGGTCAAATAAATTAATCTTTGCAAGATATAGTTCTGTGACAGAATTGAGTGTTGATAGAATAAAATTTATATCTCACTGTAGGGTGCTCCAAATTGGTTGATTCTTGAACGATATAAAACTAGACTTCCATATCTACAATTCTTATGAAGACACCAAATCCTAATAAGGAATTTATCTTATTCAAACGCAGCTTCGAAAACGAGTATTTTGTTAAAAAGAACTCATCTTACCTACCATGGAAACATCTAGATGCATTTGACATCATGCATGACATAAATTGTCCTCCATTTAACATCATCCATGACATCAATATATTCCATTAAATTTTCAGATTTTTCTTTATAATTATCTTATTTATTGTAAGGTCCCTCTTTCCCACCTATAAATACCCACCTTATTTCCTCATTTTATTCATCAAGCTTTCTTAAGCATTTCTTCTCTCTATATACTTCTTCTCAAATATAGTTTTAGTTTTAGTAGTATAAAAATACTACTCCGGTAATTCTTATACTCCGGGTAGTACACAAAACACTCCGGCGAGAAGAAAAGGCTAGGGGTCCAAGAGTGTTCCAATTTGGAGTAAACCTTCGGATTTAAGGTATGTAAGGCTTTCATAGCATCGGATTGAGTTCGTCCATGCGCCCAATATTTAAATTCATTATAATTGAGTTATAGTTGAGTTTTATCCAAATCTTGAATTCTAAATGAATTAATTCTTCTTCTATTGAGTTAGATATATTTATGCATTAATATTATTATTATTGTTATCTCTCATATTATTGGAATTATTGTTCATGGCTACTTTCCCATGAATCCTAATTGATTTGATGTTCATGAATATTTTTACACATGTGTTGAGTAAAGATGTTGGCTTTTTATTATTTTTATTGATAAAAAGAGAGTTATGTGAATTAATACTATATATGTATTTTATTGAGTTTTGAAAGAGCAAAAGAGTTGAATTTGAATGAATTTGAGAAAATGATATTTTGAGCAAGATATTTTGATGAGATGTAAATGATGTTTTTGGAAGTATAATGATTGATGAACATGAAATGAGATGAGTTTGATGATTTAAATTAAAGTCCAATGAGACTAGATGATGAGTTTAATATGAGCACATATTTTGGGAGTAGTATTGAGCACCGAGTTGGGTAAGAGTTTAATTGACTCAAACCCTAGAACTACGTAGCCAGCGTAGGATGGAGGCTATGCCTCTTAAGTCCCAAAAAGAGGACTTTGATGAATGGATCCAAGATGGTGATGTCCTTTACCCTGGCAAGGTACTGGATGGATGTGGCAACGACATCGCTTTGTTGTATCATCGCTAGCTCATAAGTGATGGTTGTCGGTTAGAGAAACTCCCACTGAGTAAGCATTGCTTATTACTATTATTTTTATTATTATATTTTAAACTTGCATTACATATTCATGTTGAGATGATGTTGAGTTCTGAGCTGAGTTTTCTTGAGAGGAGTTTTTTTTATATTTGTCCTTACCTTCCTGCCATTTTACATACTCGTACATTCCACGTACTGACGTTATTCGACCTGCATCGTTTTATGATACAGATACAGGTGTTAGAGATCCTCAACAGGCGCATCGTTCAAGATCATTTCTTTTCAGCTATTTGGTGAGTCCTTCTTGTATTCGAAGGAACTCCTTATCCTTTTATTATTGTTGAGTGTGATGTTTCTTTTGAGGTAGCCATGGACATGTCATTGGCACCATCTAAGAGTATTAGAGGCTTCATAGACAGAGTCTGATGATGTAATCGGAGTAGTTCTCCCTAGAAACTACTTCTTATAAAAGTTATCTATTTTTCCTTTGATTATGACTAGCCCACATTAGTATTCTTAAGTCTTCCGCTGATGAATAAATAAGAAATGAGACCAAGTGGTTCTCTCGGAAGCCAGAAATGGTTTTTGAGTGCCGGCCACGCCTAGGGTACCCTCTCGGGGCGTGATAGTAATAATATCCTGAGCGTCACTATAGTGACCAATCCTAGATGTTATCCGAGAACATATGTTGAGTAATTTATCAGCAATCTATTGGTCGCAATCGAAATTGGCTATTTCGATTATATCAGAAACTATAGTTTGTATATCTTTAAAGCCTTTATCAATATCTTGTAGATTGTTCTTAATTTCTTTCATCTCTTGTAAGAAAATCTGCTGTAATATATTTGTTAGTACGAATAATTTTAATATCAAAGGAATATTTAGACAACAACATTTGTCATTTAATAAATCATTTGTATTCCGATTTTGAAGGAAGATTACTGTGAATAAAGGCTTTTACCTGTGTATTATTAGTTCTAAGGGTAAATCGTTTAGGTAGTAGAAAATAATACAACTCTTGACAACTTTTTACTACTTTCAATAACTTTTTTTCATTAATGTAATATCGTGCCTGAGTGTCGGAAAAAGTTCCAGAGTAGTATCGGCATAAACTTTCTCCTTTCTTATTTTTATTGGAATCATAATCTATTTTCTTTAGTACGTCGCTCCAGCAGTAGTCTAAAGCATCGATTTCTAAAATTAAATCATCACTATCTTTTGGTAATTGTAACTTGGTAACTTGTTACAGATAGACTTTATATCTTTTACTTTTGAGGCTAATACTTCATTAAACTCAAAGATCTTATCTTTTTTTAATAATTCTTGAAATAGCTTTCTTAGTTCAGCCAGATTCTGAATATAATCTGAAGTATAGTTAAGTATTCTTAAAAAGCTCTGTACTTGCATTTTATCAACTAATCTATCTTGGAAGACATATATCTTTTCTACTATATTACTTTGTAGTTTTATACCATTTCCGTCTTATCATTCCTAAAAATTCTATCTCATTTTTTAATAGGCTTGCTTTCTTTTTAGAAAGTGCTAATCCATTTTATAAACATAAGTTTGTAAATTTATTGAGGTGTGTCAAGTGTTCTTCAAGACTATCAGATAGAACTAAAATATCATCGACATAGACAAATATATAGTTATAATTTTTAAAGATATTATCCATCTTTCTTTGAAACATCTGTGGTGCATTTTTTAATCCGAATGGCATGACTAACCATTCATACTGTCCTTGAGGTGTCGAGAAGACAGTATATTGAACTCTATCTTTATTCATTTTTCTCACCAAAATCCACTTTTACAATTAAATTTTGAAAATGTCTTTTTATTCATGGTTTGATTAATTAAACTTTCTTTATGGGGTAAGAAATATTCATCAAATATAGTATTATCATTTAATTTTTTATAATTAATAACCATTCTGGGTTTATTTCGGACTATCTCTGCATGGTTTCTAACCATAAAGGCGGGAGAACTATGAGGATAGTTACTCGGTCTTATTATTCTAAGACTTAATAATTTTTTGATCTGTTTTTGAAATTCTTCTTGGTCTTCGGGACTATATCTCATTGGTTTTACTCTAATAACTTTATCTTTATCTTTAATTTCTAGCTTGGCTTCTGTCCTATTTTTATTCCAAAATTCTAAGGGATTTTTAGAGAAACGTCGTTCTAATTTTTGTTTAATTATATCTATTTGTTCTTCTAATTTATAGAAAATTATCTGATATTTGAGCAAAAGATATTTTTGATTTATTTCTCGAGGATTGTCCCAATCAGTACCATATTGTAGCAAGGGGTACTTTTTGGAAAAATCGATTTGTTTTAATATTCTATACCACCACGCTGGGTTGTGCAGGGTTTAAATTGAATAGGTAATTTTTTTGAATAGGCAGTTTTAAAACATTTTACTACAATCGTATGGTGACAAGGAGTCTTAAACTTTATTTGGAATAGAACTCTATCATATAGTACGCTATGAAATATTTCTAGAAAGTTATTTCCTAACAATAAAACTTGGCTGGTATTATAAAAATAAAATGGAGGATACTTTATTAAAAAGTATTCTAATAGTATGATCGGTTGAGCAATGCCTCTAGAAATTGTTATAATATTATTTGATATATCCTTTTCGCTGGTAATGGGTAACTCTTGATGATATTCTTTGGGAAATATTTTTGGTCTACAACAATATTTTCCCAATCCGTTGTCTATATAGGTAGCAAAATATTTTGGTTTATAATCTCTATATGTTATTCCTATAGGAATATATATACTATATTGACTTGTCATTTTGATATGAATATTATCTTATCATTATATGTAATTTTGATACCCTGATGGAGTATATCATATGGCTTTACACTATCTAGGAATGTAGTTCCTAATAGGATTTCTAAAGTATCATTATTTCCTTCTTGTTCTACTAATAATCTTATAGGTATGGTGTTATCTTCGAATTTTAAAATAATTTCTATCATGTTTATTATTTCATGTCTTTTTCCATTGAAATCAGTATAAAAATATTTATCTTTTAATCTATCCTGTTGAAGGTGGTTACACAGTCTATAGCTGATGTAATTTCTACTAGCACCAGTATCTACTAAGATATTAATGGGAATGAATCTTATACCATTAAAATATTCTCTCTTTATCTTATAATTTTTTATTTCATCATTTTTTGCTTCAAAGATAGGTTGTATTAGTCTTGCTGATTGCGTTTTTCTTATTATCCCGCAGGGTTTATGACTCGAGTTTCATCAAAAGATAATCGAGAGGTTGAATCTTGTTTATTATACATGGATTTAAGTTGTAAATATAAGTCTAATGGTGTATCTTCTATTTCTTGTATCTGTGTTATACTAGGCATTTGTATCTGACTGACTTATTCGAATAGATGGGGATAATCTATTATATCTTTTATGGCAAAGCAATCTGAGTGATGTGTATTTGAAATAGCATATGAGATTACATAAGTTATTGAATAGGGTCTGTAAATATTAGAATTATATTGAATTTAAATTCGTAAATTAATTTAGACTATATTAAATTCAAGAAAATAGTCCAAATGATATGGCAATTCAAGTTAAATAAATGATCCACTAAAAGCACACCATGTGTCAAAGTTATGTGGTAATTTAAGTCAAATTAAATGAGCCACTAAAATCACACCACGTGTCAAATTTATATGGCAATCCAAGTCAAATTAAATGAGCCATTAGAATCATGAAATGTGCCAAAATTATGTGATAACCCAAGTCAAATTAAATAAGCCACTAAAATTATGTCATGTGTCGAAGTTATGTGGCAATCTAAGTCAAATTAAATAAGCCACTAAAATCATGCCACGTATCGAAGTTATGTGGCAATCTAATTCAAATTAAATAAGCCACTAAAATCATGCCACGTGTCGAAGTTATGTGGCAATCTAAGTCAAATTAAATGAGCCACTAGAATAATGTCACATGTATATGTAACATGTTCTGACCAATCAAATTAAAACTCTTCACTAAAAAATCTGATTGGTCAATTCAAACCAACCAATCAAATCACACCCTCATACCACTCCTTACAACTATAAATAGGGGTCCTCATTATTCTGAGAGAGGGTTTTTTTTTCAAGAAAAAGAACCAAGAAGAGAGCTCGTGGATCAAAGACCGCAAATTATCTACAAAGCTACAAAGTTCAAGAAATAAAATTCAAGTTCAAGTTCAAGATCAAGAATGAAGAAAAATATCAAGAAGATCAAGATCAAGTTACTTGTTCATATTTACTATTTGTCATAACCATACAAGTGTTCGTGACGGAAAATTCAAATCCAAATTTGAAGACGAAAATTCAAGATCAAGTTATTTAGGCCCTTGACTCTAAATCAAATTCAAGTTCAACGTGTTTCATATTATTTGAAGAATCAAAGGATTATCATAGAGATTGTTACACGCACTATATTTTGAAATCAAATATTACACTTTGTTACTCCAATTTTTTGGTCTTGATTATTTATTTTTTCAGCTCAAAAACTTGTTGTTTACAAATTTTGACACGCCCAGTGGGAAAATCTTTACCTTCCATCTCTTTACATCGATCATCACACTTCAAGAATACTTAAAATGACATCTAAGAAGTTTGACTCCAGGGCTATTATTGATAAGGCTACTGATTCCATATTCTTCTCTGAGGTGAAGAATATATTGGATGCGACTATGGGAAGTTTGGGACTCATCACTAGGAATAGAGAAAACCTTCTAGGACAACAAGTACTCCAAGTGTCATCCGCATCGGTTCTTATTTTTGATCCTTCATCTTTAAAGGGGGCAAGATTTTTTCCGAATGAATTAGAAAAAGGAGATAATATAGCTGATATTGTTGAAAAGACATTGGCTCGACTTAGTCCTTTTAACACAAGGAATTGCACTATTCAAGATGAAGATGATGTCTTGATCACTAAATCTGCCCCAGTCACTCCACGTAACTTGTTTCAGACAAATTTTAGTTTGAGGGAAAATCCATGCTTTGCTCCATCATCCATAACGGCCATCCAAGCGATGATGACTAACGCCTCAACTGTTGAAGAACAACTGGCAAGTTTGACAAAGGCAATTGAAGGTCTAACAAAATATGTGCAAGATCAGGATAATTGAATTGTCAAGTTGACGGACAGAGTTGAGAATGTTATAGAGGGGGACTCAAGTCATGCACCTGGAAAACATCCAATGATATAAGAAAAGGGAGATTCAGTTACAAAGTAAATAAATATGGGTGATGAGCTGCAAGTATCTACTGAAGGAGGAATTCCCATTCATCGACTGAATGATTTCATTATGGGAACCATCAAAGATAAGTATGACGTGTCTTCAAAGTCATCATTTACGTATGCAAATTCATACACTTCAAGAATCGATATTTTTAAGATGCCTACAGGTTATCAACCTCCAAAATTTCAACAATTTGACGGAAAGGGAAATCCAAAGCAACACATTGCCCATTTTGTTGAAATTTGAAATAATGCTGGAACATATGGAGATTATCTGGTCAAGCAATTTATGCGCTCCTTACAAGGAAATGCCTTTGACTGGTATACGGATCTTGAGGAAGGCTTTATTGATAGTTGGGAACAACATGAGCATGAATTTCTCAATTATTTCTATAGCACAAGGCGTACTGTGAGCATTGTTGAACTCAAAAATACACGTCAATGGGAAGATGAACCTGTCATTGAGTTCATCAACCGATAGAGAAATGCAAGCCTCAATTATAAGGACAGGCTTAGTGAAACTTCTGGAATAAAAATGTGTATTCAAGGAATGCATTGGGGACTTCATTATATCCTATAGGGTATTAAACCCAAATTATTTGAGGAACTAGCCACATATGCTCATGATATGAAGTTGAGCATGTCTGCAAGCGGGATTAAAGGACCACTTATTTATGGGCCTCGCAAGGGAAAAGACAAAATGGAGGTAAAGAAAGGAGGAAAATCGGCACCTAAGTTTGGAAATAAGGAGTCAATGAATGATAATGCCGTACCTTTGAAAGTGGCTATAAATATGAGCAAGAATCAAAGGGTGAAGACCACGACTTTTCAGAATAACACTGGTAGAAAGCTGACTTTGAAGGAAATACAGGCAAAAGAGTATCCTTTCTTTGACTCAGATGTTCCAGCAATTTTTGAAGAGCTTTTGGCATTAAAACTCTTTAAGCTACCTGAAATGAAGCATCTAGATGAGGATGGGAGGATTAATGATCCAAATTACTGCAAATATCACCGTTTGATGGGCCATCCTATCAAAAAGTGTTTTATCTTTAAGGAAAAGATCATGGACTTGGCCCATAAAGGAAAGATATTGCTTGAAGACGAGAAGGAGAGTTCAAATCAAGTCTCTGTCACTTTTGGTTCACTCGACCCTATAGTTCTTTGCAACTTTGTCGAAATACATAATAGTGGTGATGACCTAGCCACATCACTACCAAAAATGATTAAATTTGGTGACTTCAAACCAATAAATATTAACGCATCATCACTTGTTCCTTTGATAAATGAAGTAATAAGGGAAGATAAACCTCTAGAGGAAAAACAATCTTGCGGTGCTTATACTGATGATGAAGGATGGATTTTAGTGACATGGCGAAGACATTGTAAAACGAGCTTACAAAGAGAACCAAGTAAGCAAGTGACAAGAGCAAAGATGAAGAAACTACCTAAAACTCAAAGGGTAAAGAAGAATGTGAAGAAGTCAAGAGTTGGAGGACATTACTATCAAAAGCAACGTCCTTCGGTGACATTAGAGGAATTCTTGCCAAGTTGGTTTAGTCAAAAGATTTCTCATTGTGAAACCAAGACCTCGTGTTATAACATTGATAAAAAAGAGACAATGGGAGAAAGCTCATCGCCATTATTACCTCCATCACATGAAGGCCCTATAAAGCCTCACTCTGAAGAAGTGGACACTTATGATGCGAAGTTTACATTCACTAATGATGATCTTTTATTGGGTGAAGTATTGCATAATCGTCCTTTATATGTGGTAGGTTTTGTGTGTGGACATAAAGTAAATAGGATCATGGTGGATGATGGATCTGGGGTCAATATTCTCCCTATTCATATTGTGAAGGAACTTGGAATCTCGATAAATGAACTGTCTGAAAGTCGTCTAATGATTTAAGGATTTAACCAAGGGGGGCAGAGAGCCATTGGTGCTGTCAAATTAGATATAACGATGGGAGATATGCGTTTGAGTGCATGGATGCATGTTATTGACTCAAAGACCTCGTATAATATCTTGTTAAGAAGGTCATGGATACATGAGAACAAAATGGTGCCATCCACCTACCATCAATATTTCAAATACTTTGAAGATGGGGTTCAAAAGAAGGTAGCTGTTGATGATGAACCTTTCACCGAGATAGAAGTGCACTTTGCTGATGTAAAATTCTACTTAAAGAATCATGTTTCAAAAGAAGTCAAAGTTGATAATGCGATACCTGCTGACATTACAAAAAAGGTTGATGTAGGACCTGATAATGCAAGGGTCATGATTGAAAAGAGTAAAACGCTTTCAGACATGAGTAAAATACTTAAGATAAGTGAGGCATCTTCAAGTAAGAGAATGATTCCTATTTCTCACTATATCCCAAAGACAAACAAAGTCAAGATCCCACCCTCTGAGTTATAGAGTAGCAAGTTGGCATTCCCTATCAAGAAAATTGATGCAATCAAATCACCTTTAAAAATGATATAAGGATTTGTCAGACCATCGAATTATGATTCATATGAATCACTTCCTAAAAAGCATACAAATAAAGGTTTTGAACCGAATGCATATAAGTTGTTAGTGAAAGTGGGATACAATCCCAATGAAGCTTCTAAAGTAGGGAAGCTTCCAAATGAAGTTATTGAAAGGGAAAATCATGGCCTAAATCCAACTCAAAGGATGATGATAGAGAGAGGGTATGATTTCAAGCAATCGCATAAAGGCTTGGGTTACAAACCACTATCACCGGTCCGAATCTTTATAAAAAGGATGAGTATCAACTATATTACCCCTGTGGAAGAACCGATGATGTTCAACAAAAAGCCTTCAGTGTTTGATCGACTTAGTGGCATGACTCCTAACCTTTCTGCATCTGATTGGCTAATAGAATCAACTCCAAAAACTTTAGTATTTGATCAATTGGGACCAATGAAGAAGAAATACAAGCGCTAAGGAAATTATAGAATGATGAAAGAACAGGTACATGCTCGGGATCATAATTCACCCAAGAATTAGCCTAGTTTGATCCCTTCTAGAATGAGGTGAGAAACAAAACTTGTAGTTTCATGTGGAGATGTCCTGAGAGCAAGAACTCATATCATAGTTCACACTAGGGAGCGAGATGAAGATGAAGAAAGTGTGGGATCATCAAATCACATCACAATTTATGATAAAGAAAGTACTCCACTATATGCAAAAATTGATCATGGGTTTGTTGATATTCATGCATGCCATCACATATCTTTTAATGATGGTGATCCTCAAGAAGATGAGGATGCTAAATATGTGCCACCTAAACTCGAGAAAGGGATAAAGAATATTGTTGATGCATTAAATAAAGTAAATCTTGGGGTTGATGATGATATAAGGCCTACATATATAAGTGCTTCATTGGATGACAATAAATAGAAGAAGTATATTGAGCTGCTTATGGAATTTAGGGATGTATTTACTTGGAGTTACAAAGAGATGCCAGGATTAGATCCTAAAGTTGCAGTTCATCGTCTTGCCGTGAAATGAGGCACTCGTCCTGTTAAACAAGCACAACATCGCTTTAGACCTAAACTGGTTCCTTTGATCAAAAATGAAGTTAACAAGATCATTGAAGTAGGTTTCATTCATAAAGTCAAATATCCTACATGGATTTTAATCATTGTACCTGTAAGAAAGAAGAATAGCCAAATATGAGTTTGTGTTGACTTTAGAGATCTTAATAATGCATTCCCTAAGGATGAATTTCCTCTTCCAATCTCTGAGCTTATGATTGATGTTACAACTGTATACGAGGCAATGTCTTTCATGGATGGTTCATCTGGATACAATCAAATTCGCATGGCACCAAGGGATGAAGAACTTACTGCATTTCTCTCTCCTAAAGGTATATATTGCTATAAAGTAATGCCTTTTGGTTTGAAAAATGCTGGAGCCACTTATCAATGAGCCATGCAGAATATTTTTGATGACATGCTTCATAAAAATATTGAGTGTTATATTGATGACTTAGTGGTGAAATCAAAGAAGAGTGATGACCACTTGTAAGATTTGAGAGTGGTGTTTGAATGACTTCGAAGATACTAACTCAAAATAAACTCTTTAAAATGTGCCTTTGGAGTTACTTCAGGAAAGTTTCTCGGTTTTATTGTTCGACATCGAGAAATTGAGATTGACCAAGATAACATAGATACTATTTTGAAGATGCCTGAGCCAGAAAATATTCATGAGTTGAAAAGCTTACAAGGAAAATTAGCATATCTTAGGAGGTTTATCTCAAATCTGGCTGGGAGATGTCAACCATTCAGTCACCTTATGAAGAAAGATGTTCCTTTTGAATGGGACCAAGCTTGTACCAATTTTTTTGAGAACATAAAGTCTTATCTGATGAAACCTCCAGTACTTGTAGCTCCTATACCTAGAAAACCATTGATTTTATACATTACAACACAAGAAAGGTCAGTAGGAGCACTTATCACACAAGAAAATACTGAAGGGAAAGAAAATACCCTATATTACTTGAGTAGGATGATGACACAAAACGAGATCAAGTATTCACCTATTGAGAAGTTATGTCTGACACTCGTATTCTCAATTCAGAAGATGAAGCATTACTTCCAAGCTCATATTGTGCAACTTGTCTTTAAAGTGAATCCTATCAAGTTTGTCATGTCTAAGCCTGTGTTAAGTGATAGACTAACAAAGTGGTACCTCCAGTTTCAATAATTTGAAATTGTGTATATATCTCAGAAGGCAGTAAAAGGACAAGTGCTAGCAGATTTCTTATCTAATCATCCAATTCCAAATGATTGGGAGTTATCTGATGAATTACCTGATGAAGACGCAATGCTAGTGGAAATTCAGCCACCTTAGAAGATGTATTTTGATGGTACTGCTCATCTTGAAGGTGCCGGTGCTAGAGTGGTATTTATCACTTTGCATGGAGAATTTTTGTTGTACTCCTTCACTCTAACACAACACTGCTCCAATAATATTGTTGAATATCAAGCACTCTTACTTGGGCTTGAGATGGCCATTGATATGAAATAATTCCAACTACAAGTTTTTGGGGATTCCAAGTTGGTGATCAATCAAGTCTTGGGTAATTATGAAGTAAAGAAGCCTGAGTTAATCCCATACTACAATTACGCTCAAAAGATGATAGGGTGGCTTGGAGAGGTGACTATTCAACATGTCTCAAGAAAGTAAAATAAAAAGGTTGATGCATTGGCAATTTTAGCTTCTGCATTAGTATCTCCTAATGAAATGCAAGTTGTGGTTTGCCAAAGATGGATAACTCCGCCTCTAGATAAGCATGAAAAAGAATTTTGATAAGTTATCGCCACTTCAGAAGCTGAAATTGACTATTGGTGACAACCAATAATTGATTATTTGTGTTATGGAATAATACCAGAAAACCTTCGAAGAAGAACAGAAATCTAACGACGAGCCCCTTGTTTTCTTTATTATAAAAATACACTTTACAGGCGGTCATTCGATGGAGTTCTCTTACGATATTTAGGGGCAGATGAATTTACTCAAGATATGCAAGAAGCACATTCTGGAGTATGTGGAGTGCATCAATCTGGGCCAAAACTTCATTTTCGCATAAAAAGGATGGGATATTACTGGCAAAGCATGGTGAAAGATTGCCTGGATTACGTCCGACGATGTAGTTGAGGGGTAAGTTTAGATAATTAATTTAATAAGTGGACTAAATTGATAATTTAGTAAATATATTATACCACTTATCCATGTTTATTAAATTAAATTTAGTAGAGTTACCCACTTTTGGTACATACCTACAGGACGATGAAGAGACGATTGAATGTCTCTTTAATAAAATTTGTTTCAGGTATCGTAAACATAGGTTCCTTTATTATATAAAGACTCAGCTTTACTTTTTCAGTAACTCTTATTAGTATCCATAGTAATTTATCTATGTGGATTGCACTTTGTGTGTTAAGTATATATAAATAAATATAAGGCATATTTCTCAATGATATTACATCCTAATTATGGTCTTAGAATGATCTAATTTTTAGTAGCTTGAAATATATTAAAGTGTGATGAGACTTAGGATTCTGATAATAAAAGAAATATAGGGGTATTTTTGAATTATGCTCTGGAAGTTATCATAAGGTCTGAGAATTGGATGCATATGCTTAAAATAGGATATCTGAGGTGTTTAGCACTGATGGAATGATCTGCATTATTTTTAGATTATTTTTCTGGGAGGGGCTTGACCGTTTGATTAGTGGTGCATAGGTTCTGTAGTTAGTGTTCTTCCGCCGACATGTTATTATATTCACATTATGATTCAACTCTTGATATATTGAGATAGATAATTAACTAATAAGGTATCACATTATACGAATATCATTAAAGTTATGTTATTTGGAATAATTAAGACCTAACCCTAGACTTGAGATATTAGTTGGTATCAAAATGTAAGAATTGATTTTAAAGTTGGGGTGAGTTGTTGAGTCTAGGTTAAACATATAAAATACTGGTGTCTACGGGTTTGTTTGCTTACGAATATGGTATACTTGATAGAATGGAAATGTGAGGCATCAAAGAAAGAAAAATCGTCGGTGAATTAGCTTGCTTGTCTTCGATTGAGGTAGGTTATGGTTTTTCATTCTATATCATAGATAGACTCTTAATAGTGATTGATATTCATTGAGTAATATGTGAAGTTTACTATGCATTTAATTATTGTGGTTTGGATGGTTGATATGTTGTTGTGATTGGTCTAAAATCCCGAGGCCATGAAATCCATAATCTTGAACTTGCCCTATCAAAAATGGTACCTTGAATATAGAAGGCTTGATGAAATATTATTAATGAAGTGGAATATAATAATAAAAAATGATAAAGTAATTATATCTGGATCGGATGTCACGTTCTAATACGGTATATTTGGATCGGGTGTCACATTTCAATACGGTATATTTGGATCAGATGTCACGTTCCGACACGGTATTATTGGATAGGGTGTCACATTTCAGCATAGTAATATAAAAGAAGAACAACTTAAAATGACTTAATGCTACCCAATCTCCAATAATTTATTTTCCAAAAGAGTGTGATGTGGAGGCATGAGTCCTCCTGTGTGATCTTGATATTGTTGATTGGTTATGAAATTATTCATTGTGTTGTCACTTGATCTTGATCTTGTTGGTTGCCACCTGTTAAGTGCTATGGTTGATTTCTCGCTATTACTTATTGCATATTGATTCCTATTTTGAGTCGGCCAATGATACCTACTCAGTACATGGTGTCCTATACTGACCCCTACTTGTATCTTTCTTTGTTTTATTTGTGAAGTGCAGCGAGTCTTCCATCAACTTCGACTCGACCTCAGATCTAGTCAAAATCCAGTTCATCGGATTGTAGGGTGAGCTATCCTTCTAGCTGGCGATGGAATCTCTTATCATGGCATGGTGTCCTTAGTTTTCAGACACACTATGTTAATTGTTTATTCTGGTGTTGATATTTTCAGACTTAGTCTTAGAATTTAGATATCCTTTATGTGATGACTTTTAGGTTTTGGGAAAAACGTATTATTTGAGCTTCCGCATTATTGTCATATTTATTAGTTGGGATTTGTATCATTAGTTCTTCCACCTAGGAAATTAAGTATTGGTTCTAATCATGGCCCATATTGAGTCGTGACAAACTTGGTATCAGAGCTTTAGATTTGATGATCTCATCACACAAGGACAGGTCTAGTAGAGTCTTGCAGAATGGTACAGGGATGCCTTTACTTTTCTTCGAGAGGCTACGGGACTTTAGTAAAACTCCATTCCTTCTTTCTTTTGTGCTATTAGTTGCATCCAATTAGTATTTAGGTGATACAAATTGGTATCTGACCTTTTTCATTTTACTTTCCCATATGGTTTGAACTAGAGCAACAAGAGCACCTAAGCAAGTTGTTGGGGCTGTAGGAAGAGGAGGAGTAGCAATGAGAGGCTGTAGTTGAAGTCGCGGGAGAAAGACCACCAGGGGCAGGGACCAGACAGCTGGACCAGCAATAGAAAGAGAAGCGACCCCTCCACCAGCTGATGAGGTAGCTAGAGATAATGTTGAGGTAGAGGAAGAGCAGGTTTATGACAAAACAGCACCACCCCAACCTACTCTAGAGATGATCCACCAGGTTCTTACCTATCCTAGTGGGTTATCTAATCAGGGAAAAGCTCCCCTAGCACCTCATATTCTAAGAGTTCAACATGCAGTTTTTGTGGCTCCCCCCATGACTGCATCCTTAGGAACAAACATGTTTCCTCAATTGACTACAGGTTCGATAATGACTAGTGACCTGCATGATCTCTTTGATAAATTCTTAAAGTTGAAACCCCCGGTTTTGACGGGTACTGAATCTGAGGATGCTTATAATTTCCTTATTGTTTTTCATAAGCTGCTTCATAAGATGGATATAGTAGAGCAATTTGGTGTTGAGTTTGTGACATACTAGTTTCAGGGAGATGCCTAAATATGGTGGCAGTCTCATGTTGAGTGCCGACCAGCAGAGGCACTACCTATGACCTGGGCAATATTTTCTGACTGTTTCATGGAGAAGTATATCCCCCAGACCTTGAGGGATAGGAGGAGAGATAAGTTCCTAAATATAGAGCAGAGGAGGATATCTGTTGCCTCTTATGAGGCCAAGTTTTGTTCCTTAGCCAAATATGCTACTCAGCTTTGCTTCAGTCCAGAAAAGCGAATTCGCTGCTTTGTGAAGGGATTGAGGTCAAATTTACGGATTCCATCTTTACAGGTTGCTGCTTCAGCAAATTTTTTTCAGGAAGTGGTTGATTTTATGATAGAGGTCGAGGGGGTGAAGCCAAATAACTTCGCCAAAGAGATAACGTTCAAGAAGTTTCGTAAGAGAGGTGAATTTAGTGGTTCTTACTCTAGAGGATAGAGTTCTAGAGATTATTCGACCCGTCTTATTTAGTCTTCATTGCAGGTTTCACATGGAGGTCCATTAAAGATTAGTCAGTCCATTTCTAATTTTGGGGGTTATCTTAAGTCTTCTTTGTCTTCACAAAGACCCACTCTTGATCCTAAGAATTTTATGAATGTGGTAAGCCTGGACATATCAGAAAATATTATCCAAGGCAGATTCTGGCTTGGCATGATCAGGGTTATAGAGTCCTAATAGTTAGAGGTGGAGGCAACGAATATGGTAAGGGATGTCATTCTGGAAGACGTGGTGGCCAAGGTCGTGGTAGTTGCCAGTTCGGCCAGGGTAGCAGGCAGGTTGGAACTACTGGAGCGCAACCCGACAAGGGAAATGGTCAGACAGGTGATAGAGCCCATTGTTATGCTTTCCCTGGGAAATCAGAGGCAGAGGCATCCGATGTTGTTATCATAGGTACTCTTTTGGTCTGCGATAGCTTGGCTTTCGTATTGTTTGATCCTGGATCCACATTTGCTTATGTATCTTCCATATTTGCTGATGGACTCAATTTACGTTGTGACTTACTTGACATACCTATTTGTGTTTCTACTCCTATTGGTGAGTCTATGATAGTTGAGAAAGTGTATAGGTCTTGCCTTGTGACTTTTGTGGGGAGCAGAACTTATGTAGATATGATTATTTTGGAGATGGTTGACTTTGATGTAATCTTGGGTATGACTTGGTTTTCTCCAAATTTTGCTATCTTAGATTGCAATGCTAAGACTGTGACATTATTCAAGCCTGGGATAGATCAGTTGGTGTGGAAGGGTGACTATCTTCCCGCCCTAGTTCGAATTATCTCTTTTCTTTATGCTAAGAGGCTGGTGAGTAAGGGTTGTTTAGCTTTTCTAGCACATCTCAGGGATCAAAGTTCTGAAGTGCCATCAATTGAGTCTATTTTGATAGTGCATGAGTTTATGGATGTTTTCCCCGCAGACTTATCTGGTATGCCACCTGATAAGGATATAGATTTTTGTATCAATCTTGAGCCCGACACTTGCCCTATTTCCATTCCACCTTATAGAATAGCCCCGGCTAAGTTGAGGGAGTTGAAAGCCCAATTACAGAAGTTGTTGGGTAAAGGTTTTATTAGACTGAGTGCCTCTTCTTGGGGTGCTCCAATTTTATTTGTAAACAAGAAGGATGGTAGCCTTCATATGTGCATAGACTACAGATAGCTGAACAAGGTGACTATTAAAAATAGGTATCCTCTTCCTCACATTGATGACTTATTCGATCAGTTGGAGGGTGCTTGTGTTTTCTCAAAAATTGATCTAAGGTCCGTTTACCATCAGCTAAAAATATGGATAGTAGATGTACCGAAGATTGCTTTTTGAACTAGGTATGGACATTATAAATTCATGGTGATGTCTTTTGGGCTTACAAATACGCCTGCTACTTTCATGAGTCTGATGAATGGAATTTTTAAGCCATATTTGGATATCTTTATTATTATTTTTATTGATAATATATTGATCTACTCAAAGAACAGAAAAGAACATGAAGAGCATCTGAGAATTATTTTGGGATTGTTAAGGGAGAAAGGGTTATATGCCAAATTCTCCAAGTGTGAGTTCTGGCTTGATTCAGTGTCTTTCTTAGGGCACGTGGTTTCTAAGGATGGAGTGATGGTGGATCCCCAGAAGATTGAAGCAATGAAGAGTTGGGCAAGACCCACTAATGTCTTAGAGGTAAGGAGCTTTATTGGTTTGGCTAGCTACTACCGTCGGTTCGTCAAGGGATTTGCTTCCATTTCTTCCCAGCTGACCAATCTAACCAAGTAAAAAGTTCCATTTGTATGGTCAGACGAGTGTGAAGATAGTTTTCTAAAACTCAAGACCTTATTGACTACTGCACCGATTCTTGCCCTGCCAATAGAAGGTAAGAATTTCATTGTTTATTGTGATACATCATATTCTAGTTTTGGTGCATTGCTAATGCAGGAGAAGAATGTAATTGCCTATGTTTTAAGGCAACTGAAGGTGCATAAACGTAATTACCCAATTCATAATTTAGAGTTGGCTGTGGTTGTATTTGCATTAAAGTAGTGGAGACATTATCTATATGGGGTAAAGTGTGAAGTGTAAAGAGATCATCGCAGTTTACAACATGTGTTCACTTAGAGAGACTTGAATTTGAGGCAAAGGAGGTGGATAGAATTGTTAAAGGACTATGATATCACTATTCTTTATCACTCGGGAAAAGCTAATGTAGTGGCAAATGCCTTGAGCAGAAAAATAGAGAGCATGGGAAGTTTAGCTCATTTGCAGGTTTCCAGACGTCCATTGACTAGAGAGGTTCAAACCCTAACTAATAACTTTATGAGGTTGGAAGTAACCGAGAAAGGAGGATTCTTGGCCTGTGTGAAGGCGAGATCTTCTTTCCTTGACAAGATTAAAGAAAAGCAATTTGAGGATGAGAAGCTGAGCCGGATTCTTGATATGGTCTTGCAGGGAAAGGCCAAAAAGGTCGTGATCAATGAGGAAGGCGTCTTGAGGATTAAGGGGCGAGTATGTGTGCCCCATATTGATAATTTGATTCAAACTATTCTTGTAAAGGCTCACAGTTCGAGGTACTCTATACATCCTAATGCAACCAAGATATATCGTGATCTGAGACAACATTATTGGGGGAGCAGAATGAAGCATGACATTGTTGATTTTATTTCCCATTGTCCAAATTGTCAGAAGGTAAAATATGAGTACCAAAGGCCTGAAGGGTCACTTCAAAGAATGTCCATTTCTGAATGGAAGTGGGAAAGGATTGCAATGGATTTTATGGTCTGCCTTTCAAAGACATTAGGTAAGTTGGATTCGGTATGGGTGATTATTGATAGGTTTACTAAGTCTACTCACTTCATTCCAGCCAAGGTGACTTATGATGTAGAGAAGTTAGCCAAACTATATATCCGTGAGGTTGTTCGATTACATGGAGTTCCGATTCTATCATATCAGATAGAGGTATGCAATTTACTTCTAACTTTTGGAGGACCTTGCATGCTGAGCTAGGTACTAGATTAGATCTTAGTACTGCATTTCACCCTCAGACCTATGGGCAGTTCGAAAGGACAATTTAAGTGTTGGAGGATATGCTTCGTGCGTGCGTAATAGATTTTGGTGGTCATTGGGATTAGTTTCTACCCTTGACAGAGTTTTCATATAATAATAGCTATCACTCGAGTATTGATATGGCTCCGTTTGAGGCATTGTATAGGAGAAAATGTAGGTCTCATATTGGTTGGTTTGATGCATTTAAGGTGAGACTTTGGGGAACTAATCTTTTGAGAGAATCACTAAAGAAGATGAAATTTATTTCAGAGAAGCTTCTAGCAGCTCAAAGCAGGTAGAAGGAGTATGCAGACCAAAAGGTCAGGGACATGGAGTTTATGGAGGGGAGAGCAAGTATTATTGAAGGTTTCACCCATGAAGGGTGTGGTGAGATTAAATAAGCGAGGTAAGCTCAGTCCGAGGTATATTGGGCTGTTTGAAGTTCTTAAGCATGTTGGAGAGGTGGCCTATGAATTGGGTTTACCTCCAAGTTTGTCTGGAGTGCACCCAGTGTTTCATGTGTATATGTTAAAAAAATATCATGGTGATGGAAACTACATTATTCGCTGGGATTCGGTCTTGCTTGATGAGAATTTTTCTTATGAGGAGGAGCCTGTAGCTATTCTTAATAGGGAGGTCTGCAAGTTGAGGTCAAGGGAGATTTCGTCTATGAAGGTTCAATGGAAGAATCGTCTGGTTGAGGAGTCTACTTAGGAGATTGAGGCGGATATGTGTGGAAGATATACATATTTGTTCATCGAGTCAGGTACCCTTTTCAATACTCGCTCTTCTTTTGACCCTTCGAGGTCGAATGGTGGGTAAATTGGTATCTATTATAATGACCTATTAGGTTATTTTGAGAGCTAGAGCTTTTTATTTCATAAAAGACTCATTCCGTAAATTTTTAATGGGTATTTGGACTAGTCGATAACTACAGTTATTTAGTTGAGGGGTAAGTTTAGATAATTAATTTAATTAGTGGACTAAATTAATAATTTAGTTAATATGTTATACCACTTATCCATATTTATTAAATTAAAGTTAGTAGGGTTACCCACTTTTGGTACATACCTATAGGACGACGAAGAGACTATTGAATGCCTCTTTAAGAAAATTTGTTTCAGGTATCGTAAACACAGGTTCCTTTCTTATATAAAGACTCAGCTTCACTTTTTCAGTAACTCTTATTAGTATCTGTAGTAATTTGTCTATGTGGATTGCACTTTGTGTGTTAAGCATATATAAAGAAATATAAGGCATATTTCTCAATGATATTACATCCTAATTATGGGCTTAGAATGATCTAATTTTTAGTATCTTGAAATATATTAAAGTGTGATGAGACTAAGGATTCTGATAATAAAAGAAATATAGGGGTATTTTTGAATTATGCTTCAGAAGTTATCATAAGGACTGAGAATTGGATGCAAATGCTTAAAATAGGATATCTGAGGTGTTTAGCATTGATGGACTAATCTGCATTATTTTTAGATTTTATTTTTTGGGGGCTTGACCGTCTGATTGGTGGTGCATAGGTTCTGTAGTTAGTGTTCTTCCGCCGACATGTTATTATATTCACATTATGATTCAACTCTTGATATATTGAGATAGATAATTAACTAATAGGGTATCAGATTATACAAATATCATTAAAGTTATGTTATTTGGAAGAATTAAGATCTAACCCTAGACTTGAGATATTAGTTGGTATCAAAATTTAAGAATTGATTTTAAAGTTGGGGTGAGTTGTTGAGTCTAGGTTAAACATATAAAATACTGGTGTCTACGGGTTCATTTACTTACGAATATGGTATACTTGATAGATTGGAAATATGAGGCATCGAAGAAAGGGAAATCATCGGGAATTAGCTTGTTTGTTTTCGGTTCTTTGGTTGAGGTAGGTTATGGTTTTTCATTCTATATCATAGATAGACTCTTAATAGTGATTGATATTCATTGAGTAATGTGTGAAGTTTACTACGCATTTAATTATTGTGGTTTGGATGGTTGATATGTTGTTGTGATTGGTCTAAAATCCCGAGGCCATGAAATTCATAATCTTGAACTTGCCCTATAAAAATGGTGCCTTGAATATAGAAGGCTTGATAAAATATTATTAATGAAGTGGAATGTAATAATAAAATATAATAAAGTAATTATATCTAGATCGGATGTCATGTTCCAATACGGTATATTTGGATCGGGTGTCATATTCCGACACAGTATATTTGGATCAAATGTCACATTCTGACACAGTATTATTGGATCGGATGTCACATTCCAGCACAGTAATATAAAAGAAGAACAACTTAAAATGACTTAATGCTACCCAATCTCCAATAACTCAATTTCCAAAAGAGTGTGATGTGGAGGCATGAGTCTTCCTGCGTGATCTTGATATTGTTGATTGGTTATGAAATTGTTCATTGTGTTGTCACTTGATCTTGATCTTGTTGGTTGCCACCTGTTAAGTGCTACGATTGATTTCCCACTATTACTTATTGCATATGGATTCTTATTTTGAGTCGGCCTATGATACCTACTCAGTACATGGTGTCCTGTACTGACCCCTACTTGTATCTTTATTTGTTTTATTTGTGGAGCGCAGTGAGTCTTCCATCGACTTCGACTCGACCTCTGATCTAGTCAATATCTAGTTCATCGGATTTTAGGGTAAGATATCCTTCTAGATGGCGATGGAATCTCTTGTCATGGCATGGTGTCCTTAGTTTTCGGACACACTATGTTAACTGTTTATTCTGGTGTTTTAGAATTTAGATGTCCTTCATGTGATGACTTTCATGTTTTGGGAAAAATATATTATTTGGGCTTCCGCATTATTTTTATATTTATTAGTTGGGGTTTGTATCGTTGGTTCTCCCACCTAGGAGGTTAAGTGTTGGTACCACTCATGGACCATTTTGGGTCGTGACAGAAAGAGTTAGATAAACCATCTTAGAGGCAAAAAATGATAAGATAAAAGGAGAATATTTTAATGGTATACAATTTGTTCCCATCAACATCCTATTAGATACAGGAGCTAGTGAAAATTACATTAGCCTTAGGCTATGTAACTATCTCCAATAATATAAACTAAAAGATAATCATCTTTATACTGATTTTAATGGAAAAAGAAATGAAATAACAATATCGATAGAAACCATTTTAAAATTCAAAGATAACATTATACCAATAAGACTATTGGTTGAACTAGAAGGAAATAATGATATGTTAGAAATACTGCTAGAAACCACTTTCCTAGATAGTGTAAAACCATATGATATACTTGATCATGGTATCAAAATTACTTACGACGATAAGATAATTTTCATATCAAAATGACAAGTCCATCTAGTATCTATATACCAATAGGAATAACTTATAAAGATTACAAAGCAGAATATTTTGCTGCCTATATAGATAACAAATCAGGAATATGTTATTGTAGACCAGAAGTATTTCCTAAAGAATACCATCAAGAATTACCCATTACTAAGGGTAAAGATATATCTAATAATATCATAACAATGTCTAAAGGTATTGCTCAGCCAATTATACTACTAGGATATTTTCTAATAAAATATCCTCTATTTTATTTCCATAATACCGAACAAGATGTTCTATTAGGAAACAACTTTTTAGAAATGTTTCATACTATTTTATATGATAGAGTTTTATTTCAAATAAAATTCAAAACTCCTTGCCAATATATTATTGTGGTAAAACAATTTAAAATTGCTTACCCCAAAAGATTACCTATTGACTTTAAACCCCGCACAGCCCAGCGTGGTGATATAACATATCAAAATAAACCATTTTTTCTAAAAAGTACTCTTTACTTCAATACGATACGGATTGGGACAACCCTCAAACAATAAATCAACAATCTAACAACTTGTTAGAATATCAAATAACATTTAATAAATTAGAAGAAAGTTTAGACATGATTAAACAAAAGCTAGAATAATATTTTTCAGAAAATCCTTTAGAATTTTGGAATAAAAATAAGATAGAAGTCAAGTTAGAAATGAAGGATAAAGATAAAGTTATTAGAGTAAAACCAATGAGATACAACCCCGATGACCAAGAAGAATTCCAAAGACAGATTAAGGAATTATTAAGTTTTAGAATAATAAGACCTAGTAACTCCCTTCATAGTTCACCAGCCTTTATGGTTAGAAATCATGCAGAGATAGTACGAAATAAACCAAGGATGGTTATTAATTATAAAAAGTTAAATAATAATACTATATTTGATGGATATTTCCTACAACATAAAGAAAGCCTAATTAATAGAACTACTAACAAAAAGATATTTTTTACGTTACTTATAAAAGCAAATTTTGGCAAATAAAAATGAATAAATATAGTATTCATTATACTGCATTTTCCACCCCGCAAAGGCAATATGAATGGTTAGTTATGCCATTAAGATTAAAAATGCCTCACAGATATTTTAAAAAAAATGAATAATATCCTTAAAGATTATGACTATATATTTGTCTACGTTGATGATATTTTAGTTTTGTCTGATAGCCTTGAAGAACACCTAATACACCTAAATAAGTTTACTGACTTATGCTTAGAAAATGGATTAGCACTTTCTAAAAAAGTAAGCTTATTAAAAAATGAGATAGAATTTTTAGGAATGATAATTGACGGAAATGGTATAAAATTACAAAGCCATATCGTCGAAAAGATATCTATTTTCCCAGATAAATTAGTCGATAAAAAATAAGTACAAAGCTTTTTAGGAATACTTAACTATGCTTCAGATTATATTCAGAATTTGGCTGAACTAAGAAAGTCATTTCAAGAATTATTAAAGAAGGATAAGAGTTTTGAATTTAATGAAGTCTTAATGAAAAAAGTAAAAGATATTAAAATTATTTGTAAAAACTTATCAAAATTACAATTACCAAAAGATAGTGATGATTTAATTTTAGAAACAGACGCTTCAGAACACTGTTGGAGCGGTGTACTAAAAAAGTTAAATTATGATTCTAATAAAAATAAGATTGGAGAAAGTCTATGTCGATATTGCTCCGAAACTTTTTCAGATACCCAAACAAGATACCATATTAATGAAAAAGAATTATTGGCTGTAGTAAAGAGTTGTCAAAAATTTTATTACTTTTTGCTACCTAAAAGATTTATCCTCAGAACAGATAATACCCAGATAATAGTCTTTGTTCACAACAATCTTTCGTCTAAACCGGAATATAAACGATTTATCAGATGGCAAATACTTTTGTCAGAATATTCTTTTGATATTGAAATTATTCACTCTAATAAAAATCTTGAAGCAGATTTCCTCACAAGAGATGGACAACGATATTAAACAACAAATGAAAATACATCTAGAAGATATCAATAAATACTTTGATGATATTCAGACTATAGTCTCAGATATTATCAAAATTGCCAATTTCAATTGTGACCCCAAGATTGCTGATAAATTAATTTGCTTATGTGCAAAAATAACATCCAAAGTCGGGAAATATGGAGATAATTACGATATGATCGACAGCCTGATCAAAATTAAAAAATTGGATAATACTACTACTAATAATAATAAATATGTACATATGTCTTTTAGGCCTCAAAAGCCTTTAAAAGGAATATCGATTGGATCCATTGAAGAAAGATTAAATTCACTACAACCCCAGGTTGAAGGATAAGAAATGATAATGAGAGATTTATTTTCTCTCAAAAATACGCCTACAAGATATGTTGATTTTGGAGGAATTTATCCTTGAATTAATTATCTACAAGATTTTTCTCCTCAAGAGATTAGATATTGGTATGATTTTGAAGCAATCAATTCAATATACCAAACTATTCCTGATTTTACCAAAATTGATAGACTCCCCAGATGGATAAAAAATGGTGTTCGTGATTGTTACCTAAACAATCTCACTATCACCCCAAAAGATACACTGATTCTTAAATTCTTCTCAGCAAGACCAGATTATTTTAAAGAACAAAGATACCCAACTTATCATTTAATCCAGTTGGGAAAATCAATCGATTTTTATATTTCTCAAAATGATAAAACTACTAAAGAATTTAATAAATTCACTGAAAATGATATTCATTATCAAAGAGCCATAGGACTCAAGATAATTCTACAAGGAATAGATAGTTGTTCTAAAAAAGGTTTCAGGACCTATGGATGAGAAAAAATACACTCCTCAGTCATTATAGCACCAGCAAGGAATACTCCACCAGCTGTTGCCCGATATTTATAGACAAAATATAATATGATAGAAAAAGGAATTTTGAAATCAAGCCCTCGAGCTCAAAAAAGATTATGCCAACTCAAGAAATATGTGAAGGGTACTTATGACTTTTGTTCCACAAGAAAAGAAAAAATGATAGAAGATGCAATGTCCACATCATCTGAATAAAGTTCGGACGCGTGGGAAAAGAGATAAGGATCAAAACGAAGTAGAAGATAAGGATGCATTTTGTAAGATAGAGACCCTTTTGTCATTTTGTAAATAATGATAGGTGGTCCTACTATCTTGTCTACTTTAAAAAATGGAAGAAGAAGATAAAAAGATAAGGCAAGAAGATACGTATGCAAGAAATCAAAGATAGAAGAGAAGACAAAGAGGATGATAGCGACATATATCTAACCGATAACGACTGATAGCTAAACTTTTGTCATTTTGTAATAATGTTTAAAAAGATAGAATAGTATACGTAGAAGATAAAGATGACACTTGTTTTATTTTGTAGAAAAATTCATCTACTCATCTTGTAAGGTCCTACTAGTTGTCTTCTTTTGATTATGTAAGTAGGTCATTGTCTAGTTAATTTTTAAAATTTTTGAAGTCTGTTTCCTTCGCTAAAAGGAGACAGTTTGTAAACAAAAAGGGCATCGACTCTTGAAGCCTCTCTCTTTGTAAAATATCCCCATTACCAGATATGAATAAGAACTAAGAAGTTTTTGAGTTACTTTCTTGAGCAAATATTAGTATTACGGTTATAATCTTTTTTCTTTTATAAAAAGACAAGTCTCCCCTTCCATATCACCCTTACGCCTTAGAGTAAAAAATGAATTAAGGCTGTGCTGAGTTATGCTGAAAGAACGTCAGAGAAGTTACTTATTTTCAGGTTGGGACTGCGATGTCCGATAAAAGTCTCAACGGATATTCGGTGTAATTTTGGTCAAAGCGGGACAGGTATGGAAGCATGTTGGACCCTTGACTTTTTATTTAAGTTAGGAAATTATACTGTAATAATATTATGCTGCTCATGAAGGTTACTCTGTTTTAATTATTATGTTAATTTTAGACATAGCATATTCCTCCTCAAGAGGCTTAATTTTACTTGTTAAGCAAGATGATAATGTTATTAGATATGAAAATATATCTACCCGAATACTTAATTTATCAAACCAACAATTTTCTGGACCCCCTCTCCCCGTTGGTATCAGAGCCATGATAGATATTAAAGACGTAAAGGTAGATATTACTCAAAATATGTCCATGTCCTCATTAGATATTAATATAAGATAAGAAAATAGTGAAGATAAATTTGATAAAATAACTAACTCTTTAAGATGTGATGAAAATTTTAATGACAGATATAGAATCAAAAGGCATCCCTCTTTTTCAGATATAAAAATAGATAATAATTATCTATGGAAGTTTAGAAAACATTTAAAGGATACTCAAGACGGTAAAGAAAAATGCAAAAAATTGCTATGTTTACTTCTAAAAGATAATAACAAAATGTGAAAGATTCTATTATTAGAACAAAATAAATTTTAGATGATTATGATAGAATCATAGAAGGACTAACTGATAACATAAAACTCATTCAACTCAAAATTAAAACTCATCCTTCTAGCATAGGATAATGAATAGATTACCCTCTTTCACAGAAATAAGATTAGATAACCATCTATACTTGACCTTTCAGAAAAACTTAAAAGTTGCTATGATAAAAGATGAATCTTACAAAAGATATTTAAAAAAATTAGATCCTAATAAAATTGAACAGGTAAGAAGAGTACAAAACATAATACACGCTAATGAATATGATATAATAGGAGAATGAGATAATATAAAATTGCTTCAAAACTATTATTTCAAAAAGCATCCAGCTAGTTTAGGATAAAATGGAAAATAAATCCAATTATAAATTACTTAATGAAGAAGATCCTCTAAAAATAGAACAAGATTTGTACGAAATACAAAAAAAAATTACTTTGGAAATTTAATAGTTAAAGAAATTCAAACTTTAAAAGATATACTAAATCAAAAAGAAATAAATATTGATAAAGAACCTATAAATAAAATGTTAGATATCATAGGATCCCATATTTCAAAAATAAAAATATCTGAAGGATACGGAGGAAACAATTTTAAATGGTAAGCTCTGACTCAGAAAATTCTGAACTACATAATCTTATAATAAATATAAAAGAAACCCAGTTTAAAAATGAAGGTGATATGATACAGTCAAACCAGAAGAAGTATATTTTAATCTTAATATTACTGAGCACCCTACTCAGGCTGAAACCAGCTGAATAAGTTTTAATAGACCCACTAAGGCTTATGCAGGTATAAATGCTGCATTAAGAATAAAAGATAGTCACACACCCGTAGGATTAATGAAAAGTGAAGCGATTAATCCGTTTGGAATATATCTAGATTTAAATTGTATTAATAATACTGAAGAAGCTATAGATAAATGGAAAACTTCTTGAAGGATAGCAGTAACAGTAAATAAAATGGATTATGACACTACTAAAAATTTTATAGAACGAAGTCTACTAAATAGTGTGCTAAGATTTTGGCAAAACTTAAATGATGCCACTAGAAATGATATTTTTGGTACTGATGATAATATTGCTAATTTAATTACAAGAGCTACTGAAGCTATAAGATTAGGATTATTCAAGATAGGTTGAGGATAGCTCAGAGTAGGCACTAGAGTTATGTTGATCATAGGTGTCGGTCCTTGCGCTTCGAGGTAAGAGATCAGGTGTTCTTGCGGGTGTCGCCTTTGAAGGGCATGATGAGATTCAGCAGGCAGGGTAAGCTTAACCCCAGGTATATCGGGCCATTTAAGATTCTGAGGACAGTTGGAGAGGTTGCTTATGAGTTGGCTTTGCCACCAACATTTTAAGCTATACACCCTATTTTTCATGTTTCTATGTTGCGCCGATACATTCCATATGAGTCTCACGTGCTTCAGTATGACTCTGTTGAGTTGGATGATCACCTGACTTTTGTTGAGGAGCCAGTGGCTATTCTAGCCAGAGATGTTTGCCAGCTTTGTTATAAGTCCATCTCTGTGATTAAGGTCCAGTGACGTAATCATCCGATCGAGGAGGCTATATGGGAGACCGATCAGGAGATGTGAGAGCAGTTTCCCAGCTTATTTGTCCATCCAGGTAACCTCTTGTTCCTACTTTCGCAGATGAAAGTTCTTTTAGTAGTGGATGTTATAATAACCCTCAAGGTCATTTTTGAATTTTTTGTAAAATAACCATTTTACCCCTCCCTTTAGATGCCCCGAGTCATTTCTGATTGATACCAGGTGTTGATTTTTAGAAAATCCTATGAAAAGTTAAGTCTTTGGAAATTTTGAGTTTTCATAAGTTTTAAGTATTAAAAAGTGGTATTTAGGGTCAATCGGAGCTACAGGTCTCAAAACGGAATTCTGTCGATTCTAATAGCTCCAAAATGTCTAAATTAGATTAGGAGACTTTACGACATCAGTTTTGGAGTTGTAACAAAGTTTTTAGGCCTTGAGTTGAGAAATTGAGGAATTTTGAGCCAAGGTTTGACTTTGGTCAACTTTTGGAGTTCCGATGCTCGGAATGGAATTCTGATGACTCCTTTGGATTAGGGAGATGGTTTTTGGTCTAGAAGAATTATTGGTTGAATTTTTAAAGGTCCTGAGTCCGTTTTGGTATTTTGAAAGCTTAAGTTGGTTTAATTCTGATGGTTTCATCAGCTCCGTAATGACCAAATTAGGCTAGTAGCACTGTTAGAATGACTATCGAGGCAATCGATACGAGTTTGGGGGCATTTGGCACTTTTGATTTTGAAAGTTAGCTATGATTGACTTTGGTCAACATTCTTAGAAAACGCGCTCGAATAAAAATTCTGACAGCGCAGTTAGTTCTGGAATATCAATTTTGGTCTGGGATGACCCTTCGTTCACTTTTCGAGGCTTCCGGTCTAATATCGAGGCCCGTTGTGGAATGTGACTTAAAATGACTCTTGGATGTGGGACTCACTTTCTATTAAAATGATCTCGTATGGGAATTATGAATGCGTCATTGAGTCCGGAACATCGAATTTAGTGGGGTAGTATATCTGGTTTATTTTTATCGGATTTCGAACGAATTTCAAGCACCCCATCAGAGATTTTAGATTTTCCAAAATCTGAAAAAAATTACAGCAGCAGCCGCCTTTTTTGGGATATTTTCTCCAACTTTAAAACCTCATAACTTGAGCATTAGGTCTCCAAATTGGGTGATTCAAAAGGCAAGCTTGTGAGATTTTTCGTGAAGAACGCATTGGAGAAATTGAAAACTAATTTGGAGTATTCGATTCATGTAAAAATCATGATTTTATTTGCAGCAGTGTCCATTTTCGAATTGAGTTTTTTTGAAGAACTTTAAGAAATTATTTCTTGACCTATATAAATCCTATTTTGGTGATTCAAGGGTCTAAATTTAAGAGACTTTTGTGAGGAATCTCTTGGTGATCTCAGAAACATGAGGGGAAGCAACGTTTGAGGTAAAAATACATTTTTAGTTACTGATTTAGTCTTTTTCAGAATGAAAATTTATTGAATTTTGGAAGAGTGTATCTTGGTCAATATAACTCCGTTTTGAGTGATTTTTGAGGCTAGATTGTGGAATCTTTCACAAGGATCATTATAGTATAATTTTTTTGGGTTGAAAGAGTCTTGTTTGTTTAGAATTTGCTAATTTTGATGCTGCTATTTTTGTTCCTTTAGTCGGAATTTATGAGTTTTGATTGCATGCTCGTCCTGCATAGTTTCCCACCCCGAATTATGTTATAAATCTAATATTTAAGCTTGGGGTGATGTTTTTTTTTTTTTTTTTTTTTTTTTTTACGGGAACAGACCCTACACGAGGCTCCCACCTCTCGTGCACAGTCAGGGGTTAAGCAACACCCCCAAGCCTTAACATAAATAATCAAAATAAAAATACAAGGAGGGGGACATAAACCTTACCTCCGATCCTATGGTGGTTCATAAGTCGGCTAACCTATTAAGGTCGGCTAACTCATCCCCGGTACAAAAAGAGACTAACTATAACTAGAAAGCAGTAAACCTGTGAGAGGACTCCTCCCGGTACAATTTAACTATGAAAGCATAAATGAGGGAGACTCTCCCCTTCCATGAGAAAAAAGAAAAGTAACCTACACTAGTCCTATTCCAACTATGCTACGTACCAGACATAGCTACATTGAAGAAGAACAAGTATACGAAACTTCTATCTCGCATGGGATGGGAAATTCTTTTCATCTTTGCTCTTCTTAGTCTTGTCGTACCAAGTAAATCCATGTGAAGTATGCCTTTGTATCAGTATCATGATTACCAGCTACGGAGGCTGGACAGTCAGACAAAACCAGAAACATATACAAGCAACCAATTCTGGAGGTACATGGGAGTGTGTTAGTTTTGGCATCTGTTGTTGCTGATGCTGTTGAGCTTCATCTTGCAATTCTGCACTTTCAGCTTCAGCTCTATGGTTGAATTGTTGTTTGGTATGTGGTTGAGCAGTTGTTTGGTGTTGTGTTCCCTCAGTATGTATATGAATTTGATGGAGATGTGACATATTACATCCACTCATGATATTGTTGTTGGTTCTTGGATGTTGTCTATGAGGTTGTTGGAGTTCCACCTGGACTGTATCTCCAACAGCCTGCATAAACAAAGAAGCAAACAACCAAACAAACACACAATTCTAAGAACAGTTCCAAAAATGCTGATTGTGGTGCCATTCCTCTGTTGCAGCTGGCTTCCTCAATTTCTGTATTTGCAACCTGCACAAGCAACCAAAAGGAAAGCATACAAACCTGGCAATTTGCAGGTTGCTGAAGCTGATGGCTGCAGGTTCCCTGGGCTGCTTGTTGGTCTTTGTTTTGAGGTGGTTAGACCTCTTGGAGTACCTGCATAGACAAACACAACCAACAGTCCTTACCACCAAAGAGAGCTGCAGGCTGCTGCACCCATGTTCCTTGTGTGTTGCAAGTTGGTTGAGTTGTTGCTGTGGTGTGTTGATGTTAGAGAATGTGGTTGGAAGGCTGCTCCATAGAGGCCCCAGGACATTGCATCCCTCATAGCTGTTCCAAAGAGTTCCAGTTTTTGAAAAAGGCATTTTGTATGTGGTGCAGCCCTGACTTGAGTTGCTGCACCTCCACAAATAAACCAAGAAGGAGTTCCAAGAGCCTTGGCTGTAAGGAAGCTGTTGCTGTCTCCCTTTGTTTGACTCTTTGTGAACCTGTACACAGGTTCTTGTTGCTTCCAAAGAGGGATTGATCAGCCCCTTTGAAGTGTTCAGCTCATTAAAGTACCTGCACATGTCCACAAAAACAAGACAACATGCTAACAAGAATTGTAGATGGTCCATCTGAGCTGCAGGGTGAAGTTGTTGGAGTTGCTGAATACTGCTGCTGGGGCTAGTGTTGGTGTGTTGGTGAAATCCTAAGCTGCCAGGCTGCTTTCTCCTCAGTTCAGAGTGTGAAATGGGGAATAATTCTCTAAGGAAGTCCCAAATATCACTCTTGGCTGCAAGGATGCTGTGACTGGTTGCAACTCCTCTTGTTGATGGTCTTTGTAGCTGCTGCATTCCACAGCTGTGAAGTTGTTGTTGCTTCCACTCAAATTCAGCTTCAGCATTCTGTGGCATAATATCTGCAACTACAGCTTCATGGATGGTGTTCCAGCAGCCTGCATTCACAAATAAACAACCACACAAACAAGAATAATGGTCTCCCAGATTAGACTCCCATAATGAGTGTTGATGGTTGCTGCTGCTGCCAGGAGGTTTAATAGATGGTGCCTTAGATATTGGAGAGTTCTTGTGTGCCTGCACACAATCCAAGCTCAGTTGTTGATACTCCATCACCATCCCCTTGACAAGCTGCAAGCTCCAAATAGAGAAGTGCTCTATCATGCCACTGCTGTAGTATGCAGCACACCTAGCTGGCCCTCCAACTGTGGATAGATATGTTGCATGTGTACAAGTTCCTGCACAGTCAAAAGGTAGAAGGAAAGGAAAGAAAAAGAAAAAGGCTACTCTAATCCAATAGCCAAACAAACAGCAGGATGGTCCTTGTGCAGGGGATTTGGAGATTCTATTTGATTTGATGGTTGTTTTTGTGATATCTTCTATGTAGTTGTTGTTATTACAAGTTGATGAATCAATCCAACAACCTGCATCAATACAACAAACAACCAAAGGCAAATAGGAACCTGCATCAGTTAGCAACCAGGAGAGAACCTCCAAGAGATCTTTGGGTTTCAACGTCGCTCGACTAACGTCTCCAATTATCCGATTGAGTTGAAACTTCTTGGGGTATACACAAACAACCCTTTCTTTTGTTCTGCAAGGTTTGGAAGCTTTTTGCACTAGTTGGAAAAATTGCACCCTCTTTAGGGCTAAGGCAGCTGACTTTTTCAAGGTCGCTCGCCTAACGTCTCTAATTGTCCGTTCGTGCTGAAACTTCTTGGGACTTATCCCTATAGTATTTTCTGCAATGACACAAAGTTTGGAGGCCTTTGGACAGGTCCACATAGTGAAACTCACCCTGCATATCATTCTATGCTGTAGGACCTCCAATAGAGCTTTGGGTTTCAACGTCGCTCGACTAACGTCTCCAATTATCCGATTGAGTTGAAACTTCTTGGGGTATACACAAACAGCCCTTTCTTTTGTTCTGCAAAGTTTGGAAGCTTCTTGCACACATTGGAGAGAAGGCACCCTCTCAAGGCCTAAGGCAGCTGACTTTTTCAAGGCAGCTCGCCTAACGTCTCCAATTGTCCGTTTGTGCTGAAACTTCTTGGGCCTTGTCAATATAGTATATTCTGTACTCTTGCAAAGTTTTGAGACCATAGTGCAGGTCCACCTGCTGCAACTCACCCTGCACATCTTACCCTGCTGATTCTCAGTTACAGGTGTTGCAGGGAAGGTGTTAGCATTAGTGAGAGGCTGAATATTTGGTGAAGTCCTAGCATGCCAGGTTGTTGCTTCTCTTTTGTTGAGATACTTTGAACCTGTAAAGACAAGTGACAAGAAGCCAAACAGGAAGGATAGATGCACAGGCTGCTGGAGACTCTTTTGTAGCTCCATGTGACTTCCATAGTAAATGAGGTTAAAGTGCATGTTGTTGCAGGCTTCTCCCAAGAGAGGACCCTTAGTTGTACTCAGAACCAGCTCCCTATGGTACCTGCACCCACCAACAGAAAAACATACATACAAGCAATTCTGCAAGTTATAGTAGTTAATACTAATTACTTGTAGTTGGTTCCTGATTGCTGATTCCCATTGCTGGTTCCTGTGCTGCATCACTACAGCTTTCCTTGCCTGGCTTGCAATTGTTGGTTCCCATTTTCCAAATCTACTGATACCTACACAAGCAAAAATGAAAAGAAAAAAGAAGCTATCTATTCTAATCCTTACCTCTAGGGGTAGGTTGATTGCTCTAGGAATGCAATAATTAAGGGAGATTATCCCCTTTACAAAACTCCTACCTATGAATTTATACATAGGGAGTTCTGTACTACTATTATTGGTATGCAAATCAAGGAGGTTGTTTGATCCTCTTCAGTTTTGTCCTCCTAAAATTTGGCATCCCCATCTTGTCTAGGATGTAATATCCTCTTGTTTCCTTAGGAAGCTGTTGAACACTGTAGAATTGAGCCATGCTATCTACACTGTGGCTATGCTTGGAGAGTGTATCAGCAACAAAATTAGCCTCCCTATAGATGTGCTTACATTGAAAGAGATCCAGCATTATGATCATCTCCTGCAGGTTTGTGATGTATTTCCTGATGTTCCAGGGAGATGTGATCTCTTGTTTTAACCATTTCACAAGTAATTCAGAATCAACCTCCAGTAGAACCCTGCTGTAGCCATGTTGAATACACCAAGTAATGCCTATGACTGCAGCTTGTACCTCAGCTTGGTTGTTAGAACCAATTCCAAGTGGTGCAGCAAATGCATAAAGGATGTTTCCTTTATGATCTCTTAGGATACCCCCAGCTCCGATTCTTCCAGGATTATCCAAGGCACTTCCATCAGTATTCAGTTTAACCACATGGTATGCTGGTTTGTGCCAACTGACTTGGATGATTTTCATTTCATGGCTGCATCTTTCCACCATAGCTATTAGCTCCTTCCAGTCATTTGGCCAACTAATGTAAGGGAAAGCTGTGAAGATCAGCATGTAGAGTTCTTTGATGACTGAGAATTTCACTCTAGTACTGCTAGACTTTTTGCCACCATATTTACTAGCACACCTGTTCTTCCATAAGTTCCAACAAATAAATATAGGAGTAGCTTGCAATAATAGTTTATGGACTTCATTATTTGGTTTAGCCAGCCACCATTTCATCATATTGCTCCTCATTGGGTTGCTGCTGTGTTGTATACCCCAACAGTCAGAAAAATACTTCCATATGTGACTAGCCATGTGTCCAGAGATAAAAATGTGATCTATAGTATCCCATCCTGGCCTGTAGCAACAAGAACACTGAGCAGCTGCATGACCAAAGTGCTCAATATTTTCATTGGTGGGCAACTTGCTTCTGAGAGCTCTCCAGATAAGAAAGGATATCTTGAAGGGTATATTCTTGTGCCATATATTATTGTCTGTCATGGTTTTGTTCCTTTTAGGCCTGATTTGGTTCCAAGATGAAGCACATGTAAAGTTTCCATCTGAATTCAGCTTCCAGTAGGCTGTATCTGGGAGGTCAGGTTGGTACTTGAAGGAAACATTTAGAATCTTCTGTATCAGATGCTGTGGTGCATGTTGCCTCACCTTCTCTTCATCCCATTCTCCATTCTTCAGGAACTTGGAGACAGTGGTATTGTTAAGTCTAGGTAGACAGTCTTTGTGATAAGCTAGGGGGCCAATTCCTAACCAATCATCCCACCAAAAGCTGCAAGAGCCTGAGTTAAGGTGCCACTGTATATGAGGCTCAATCTCAGCTTTGTTTGTCATCATGTGTTTCCACATAATTGATTGACCAGTGTCCCATTTCTTGATTACTGGATTTGCCCTTTGGCAATACTTGGCCCTCAGAAAGCTCCCCCATAGAGTCTTCTTAGACCTAAAAATCCACCATTGTTTATATTGCATTGCTAGGCAGACATCTTTCAGATTTTTCATGCCAACACCTCCTTCATCTTTTGGGTAGCTGAGGGTCTCCCATGATGCCCAATGGTATTTTCTTTTTTCTTTGTCCCATCCCCAAAAAAAGTCTGCTATTAGGGACTTTATTTGTTTGAGTGTAGTGGCAGTTGGAATCACAGCAGATAAGAGATGAATTGGGAGGGACTGCAACACATACTTCACAAGAGCAGCTCTCCCCCCATAACTGAGAATTTTGGTATGCCATCCTCTAATTCTGGATGTTACTTTGGACACCATACTTGTAAAGTATATGATCCTTTGACCTCCAATATATAAGGGGCAACCCAAGTAGGTAATAGGGCCATGAGTTGTTTTGAAACCAGTGGTAGAAGTGACCCTTTCAGTGATCTCAGGATCAGTATTCAGAGGGATCATGCACTGACTCTTTTGTGTGTTAATAAGCTGGCCTGAAGTCTGTTCATACACTTCCAGTGTCTTCATGATCAGCTTGAGAGAGTTACTACATGTTGAAGTGAAAATGATTATATCATCAGCAAAGCTCAAATGATTAATCAATGGACCTTTCTTCTCCATGTGGAAACCTTTGTACAAATGGTGTTGATGAAGATTATTGAGCATTCTTGATAGTACCTCAGCACCTAAAATAAATAGGGCTGGGGATAATGGATCTCCCTGTTTGAGGCCTCTTGTAGAGTGGAAGAAACCATGCCTACCTCCATTCACAATAACTGAATACCAGTTATTAGCCATAAGTCTCCAAACCATGTCAATAAATCCTTCTCCAAATCCAAACCTTCTCATGACTAGACATATAAATGACCAGGACACCCTGTCATAGGCTTTGGCCATGTCTAATTTGATCACAACATTATCTCCCAGCTTTGGTTTTTTAATGCTATGAGTGATTTCCTGTGCCAACATTATGTTTTCAGCTATACTTCTTCCCTTAACAAAACCTGACTGATTTTCAGAGATCAGTTGAGGAAGAATAGGAGCAAGTCTGAGACATAGGATCTTTGAAATAACTTTATTGGTGAAGTTACTTAGTGATATAGGCCTGAAATCTGATAACTTATTAGGATGATCTACTTTTGGGAGTAGGACCAAACAAGCATGTGAGATGAACTTGGGAATAGAATGCCCACAAAAAAAGTATTTCACCAAATTGAATAAGTCTTCACTGATGATATCCCAGCAAGTTTGGAAGAACTTGCCATTAAAACCATCTGGACCTGCAGCAGATACATCACTGAGGGAAAAAACAGCTTCTTTCAGCTCCTCTTTAGTTGGCATAGCATTAAGAGCTTGGTTTTGATTATCTGTGATGGATTTGGGGATACATCTGAGGATATCTTCATTGATAGCATCATCCTTACCAGTAAATATCTTCTCAAAGTAGTCACATGCAGCAGTAGCTATATTCTGATCACCTTGAATAGTATTATCCTGTTCATCAGTAATCTGATGGATGAATAATCTTCTTCTCCTTCCTCTAATAATAGCATGAAAGTACTTGGAATTGGCATCTCCCTCCTTAAACCACTGAAGCTTAGTTTTTTGTTTAAGGATGGATTGTTCAGTCTTTAAGTATTTAATGTACTGAGCATTCACAAGATTCAGCTTGATCTTGTTATCCTCAGACTTGTCTTGGATGAGATCAACTTCAGCTTGCTTTACCTTCTCTTCAAACTCTTTGACAGCTTCATATATGTCCCCATACTGTTGCCTTAACCAGCTACTAAGGGTGTTAGACACCCTCTTAAGTTTCAAGTGGAATATTCTCATTGGATTACCCTCTACTGGTCTTTCCCAACAGACTCTAACAGTGTACTGGAAAGTCTCATTATCCACCCAACAGAACTTATTTTGGGGGGTCAAATCCAGAATTCTGTATGTGGATCCTATAATTTCCATTTTAGACCCCAAAATTGGTCTGTCTTAAAAAAATTATGAAATTAGTGTCTAAACGACCATATCGATGTTATGGTTCTATTTTTGATAGCATGGCAGTATTCTAAGGCCATTCGAAAGGAAAAAGCTCTAGCACAGTGATTTAAAGCTCTTGTGTTTAGCCTACAGGTAGGCTACAGTTTTACCTTTCTTTAGATTGAGATGGAATGTGTGAAAGCATGTTGAAATAGTTGGAATTTGGGTTGGGTAGTTTGATTGTATATTCTAGGTGTTAGAAATCATGCTTTAGCCTTGCTATCGGGTTTTTTGGATATTTAGAAGCATGTGTATCTTGCCGTTATTTGTTAGTATTATAAGAAGAGTTGAATGAGCATGTTGTTGATACTGTGTTGTATGTTGGACTTAGTATAAGATGTAAACTTGCTTTAGATGCCCCGGCGTCGCTCCGGTGGACTTAGATCCTTGTAGAATGGTGTAGCGGGCTTGTGCCTAGTAGGTTGGCCTTATTTAGGCGTAACTATTGCTCTTAAAAATATCCTCATCCATAAATTGGTATAATCGTGACTTTGGTGAGGCATCGGCCACACTAGATTTTGTGATCATTGACTTTGGCTCTAGTTCCAGTTTAGGCGGCATATCGGTTGACTCATTTGGAAAAAGATTTTTGGTACTGTTGTATTCTAGTTGGGAAGTAGAATGTTTAGCATCATGGGATAAATTATCTGTGAGCATTTGGGTACCAAGTCCCGGCCTCTTTTCAGAATTATCGAAAAGCATCCGGGTACTCAGCCCTGGCCTCTACCGGTTTTCTAGTATAACGAGCATCTGGGTACTCAGTCTCGGCCTCGATCATATCAATGTATTACGGCGAGCATAGGGTATCCAGTCCCGACCTCGACCGCACTTATGTATTATGAAAAGCATCCAGGTACCCAGCCCGGTCTTGGCCACTTTGAACATTCGAGTGAGCATCTAGGTTCTAGTCTCAGCCTCAACTCCTAAGTCACCCCTAGATCGATTGACTCTTAGAGATTCTGGGTTTGGAAATGATATAGTACTTCGGCTCCTAACATCACAGATTCTTGGTTCCTAGCCTTGGTAGTTGTAGCTATTCTGTGTACTCGGTTGGCTTATGGGGGTTTATTTGGGTTTTTATTTAACTTGCACACGAGTGTCCCGGCTGGGCTTATGGACGCCCAGTTGGGTATAGTTAGCTATAGTTCTCATAGGTAGTACTCTTTTCCCTTTTTGATGCTTATGTTGACTCCTATTTAAGTTATTCCTCTTTTTCATATTATTTTTACCTTTTTTGCTCATTCGGCCTATGATGCCTACTGGGTACCTGTTGTCTTGGTACTCATACTACACTTTACATCTACTTTCGTGATGCAGGACCGAGCACCAGTTACTATCGTGGATAGATCGAGCCTGCTGCAGTCAGCTTCAGAGATTAGGGTGAGCACTTGGCATTTCTGGATCATTCCTACCTCCTTCAGTATGGATGGCCCGTCTTTTGCCTTTTGAGACTAGTCAGCTGTTGTATATATTTTTGGTCCACTTTCGGGACTTGTACTCATCGTTTATTTTGTAGCAGTTTTGTACTTATGACTTCTAGGTTTTGGGAGGGATCTTTCATTATTTATATCATGTTTTGGTTTACTTCCGCTTATTCTTTCTGCCTATCTTTGTAATTCGTCACTCTTGTTTAGTTTCTGACCTCAAACCCATTACTTGAGGTTCCGAGTTGACGGGTTGGCTTACCTACTGATGGGTTATAGTAGGTGTCATTATGACCTAAGGAATTGGGTGGTGACATGTCTTGCTTAAGTAAGTCTAATAATTTTTTGCATTTTTCTTTGCCTTTAATACTATAATGAAGATGCTTTTTGAATTTCCATAAAAATTTATTATCTATTTTTACTTCAGCAAAAGTCGGATGTCGTTTCATTCTATGTCTATATCATTAAAATTTTCATTACATCTTAACTCTCAGTTACTCTATCGAATTTAGATTCATTATTTTCTTGTCTAATCTTGATGTCTAAAGAGGACATGGACATGTTTTGAGAGATATCTACTTTTACGTCTTTAATATCTATCATGGCTCTGATACCAACTAGGGGAGGGGGTCCAGAAAATTGCTGGTTCGATAAATCAATAATCTGCATAAGTATATTTTTATATTGACAATATAATCATCTTGTTTAACAAGCAAAATCAAGCCTTCTGAGAGGGAATATGTTATGTCAAGAATAAGCATAATATCATAAATTGAGTGATTTTAGATGTAAGGTCATTTTCAAGTCACTTTCATCTTTATTAAACATATGTAAATATAAGTTTGAAGTCCGTCTCCTTCGTCTATAAAAGGAGACAGTTTGTAAATAAAGAGGATCATCGATCGGAACTTGATCAAAAAACAATCCTTCTACCTTTGTAAAAAACCCTTTAGATATGAATAAAAACTAAGTTTCTAAGTATCTTTCTTGAGCATCAATATTATTCCTTTATAATTTCTTTCCTTTTAGAAAAGAAAAGTATTCCCCTTTCATACTACCCTTACGCTTAAAAGTAGAAAACGAATCTAGGTTGTGCTGTGTTATTTTGAAGGAATGCTAAAGAAGTTACCCGGAAACAGGGTGGACTGCAATGTCCAGTAAAAGTCTCGGCGGATATCCGAAGTAATTATGGTCAAAGCGGGATAAGTATGGAAGCGTGTTGGACCCTTGACTTTTTATTTAAGTTATGAAATTATATTATTATAATATTATGTTGCTCAAAAAATTTATTCTATTTTAATTATTATGTTTACTTTAGACATAACATATTCTCCTTTAGAAGAACTAATTTTACTTGTTAAACAAGATGATTATGTTATTAGATATAAAAATATACTCACACAGATTATAAATTTATCGAACCAGCAATTTTCTAGACCCCTCTCCAGTTGGTATATTGCTATTATTGCTATTATTATTATTATTATTATTATTATTATTATTATTGCTATTATTATTATTATTATTATTATATTATTATTATTACTATTATTATTATTACAATTATTACTATTATCACTATTACTATTATTATTAATATAATTATTATTATTACTATTATTATTACTCTTATTACTATTATTATTATTATTATAACTACTATTAGTACTATTATTACTATTATTACTATTAGTAGTAGTAGTAGTAGTATTACTATTATTATTATTATTATTATTATTATTATTATTATTATTATTATTATTATTATTATTATTACTATTACTATTACTATTATTACTATTGCTGTTATTATTATTATTACTATTATTACTATTATTATTATTACTACTACTACTATTAGTAATATTATTATTGCTATTACTATTATTATTATTATTATTATTATTATTATTATTACTACTACTATTAGTATTATTATTATTGCTATTACTATTAGTATTATTACTATTGTTATTATTATTATTATTAGTATTAGTATTAGTATTACTATTATTATTATTACTATTAGTATTATTACTATTGTTATTATTATTATTATTAGTATTAGTATTAGTATTAGTATTACTATTATTATTATTATTGTTGTTGTTGTTGTTGTTATTATTATTAGTATTATTATTATTACTATTATTACTATCATTATTATTACTATTATTATTACTACTATTACTGTTATTATTACTATTATTACTATTAAATGATAATACTATATTTGATGGATATTTTCTATCACATAAAGAAAGTCTAATTAATAGAACTACTAATAAAAAGATATTTTCTAAGTTTGATTGTAAAAATGAATTTTGGCAAATAAAAATGAATAAAGATAGTATTCAATTTACTGCATTGTCTATTTTCAAGGATAATTTGAATGGTTAGTTATGCTATTTGGATTAAAAAATGCACCACAGATATTATCGAAATTGCCAATTTTGATTGTGAGTCAAAGATTGCTGACAAATTAATTAGCATATGTGCTACGATAACGTCCAAAGTTGGGAAATACGATGATAATTACGATATGATCAACAGCTGATCAAGATCAAGAAATCTGATAATACTTCAACTACTAATACCACGATACAAGATGATAAGTATGAAAAACTATCCTTTAGGCTTCAAAAGCCTTTAAAAGGAATCTCGATTGATTCTATTGAAGAACCATTAAACTTACTACAACCTAAGGTAGAAAGTCAAGAAATGATAATGAGAGATTTATTTTTTTTCAAGAATACTCCCACAAGATATGTTGATTTTGGAGAAATTTATCCTCGAATTAATTATCTACAAGATTCATCTCCTTAGAAGATCCGATATTGGTATGATTTTGGAGTAATTAATTCGATATATCTTACTACTCTTGATTTTACTGAAATTGATAAACTCCCTCGCTGGATTAAAGCTGGCGTTAGGGATTGTTATCTAAATAATCCCATGATCACATCCAAAGATACACTAGTTCTTAAATTCTTTTCTGCAGGACCAGATTATTTCAATGAAGAAAGATACCCGGCTTATCATTTAATACAGTAAGGAAAATTCATGGATTTTTATATCACTCAAAATGATAAAACTACCAAAGAATTTGATAAATTCACTGAAAATAATATCCTCCACCGAAGAGCCATAGGCCACAAGATAATATTACAAGGAATAGATAGTTGTTCGAAGAATGGTTTCAGGACCTATGGAGGAGAAAAAATGCACTCATCAGTTATGATAGCACCTGCACGGAATACTCCACCAACAGCTGCTCGATATTTATAGACAAAATATAATATGATTGAAAAAGAAATTTTAAAGTCAAGCCCTCAGGCTCAAAAAAGATTATCCCATCTCAGGCAATATAACAAAGGCACGTATGAATTTTCCTCTTCAAAAAAGGAGAAGATGATAGAAGATGCCATGTCAATATCTTCGGAATAGACATAAGGTAGATCTGGTAAAAGATAAGGGGAGGTTTAATTATAAGGTCTTCTGGTGTATTGGTATGCTCGTCGTATCACTATTTGAAGCATGTTTGTCCTTAATCTATGTTTGACTGGAGCTTTCCTTAGAAATGCATGATTTGGACCCGATAGGCCTTAGTTTTTCCCCAACATCATTCAGCCAACTTAGATCCTTGTAGACTGATGTAGAAGACTGTATACTGATAGTTTAGGCCTTAGATAGGCGATATGCTTCTCCAGTGACCTTCTAATTTAACCTCCCTGATTCAGCGGCTTCATGAGTTTCGGTGGCGATACCGCATTCCATTCTATGATTCAAGATTGGTTCAGGATTCAACTCAGACGGTTTTATTGATTGAGTATGTGTGGACGAAGATCCACTATGTTTGGCAACTATTGATCATTGGGAGCATCTGTAGTAGCTATATTGGGAAACTTTATCTGGCATCCGGATTCAAGCTTCAACCTCAATTATATTGACACCTATTACGAGCATTTGATTAGCGAACCAGCCTCAATTATTTAGATCCTTTAAAAGAGCATTCGGTTAGAGGTTCGGCCTCAGTTACTTAATACTTGATTAATTCTTGGATACTTTTGGGGAGTATTCGGTTAGAGGTCTGACTTCCATACTATCAGAATCTCCACAATTGTATTGAAGTTCTGGTTCTATATACTCCGATATTGGGTTCTCAATTTCAAATCTTTGTAATTATAGGTATTTTATATACTTATCGGGCATATGGGGTTCCGGTCAAGTTTTTATTTAAACTTGCTCAAGAGTATACCTTCATGGCTTATGGGATCCAGTTAGGTGTAGTTTAGCTGTAGATTACTTTTGTTGGTTATTTCAACACTCATGTACATCTCACTTCTTTACGTTATTTATACTTCTGTGCTTGACCTTATTGTGTCCTATTTCTTCTTTTCATATTGCTTTTAGTTTTCAAGCTCAGCCGGCCTATAATACCTACTGGGTACCTATTACTTTGGTACTCATAATATACTCTATATTTATTTTCTTGATACAGGTCCGAGCACTAGTAGCCAATGTTTATTCAAGCTTGGAGCAGTCTAATCAAGAGACAAGGGTGAGCACTTGGCATTTTGTACTATTCTTGTCCCCACCTATATATATATATAGACTAGTCTTTTTCTTTTGAGAAAGGTCGTGTTTCCATGGCCCACTTTTAGGACTTGTACTTTTTGTTTAGTCAATTCTGTACTAGTGACTTCCAGGTTCTGGGATGTATTTGTTGTATATATTCATTTTGGTTTGTCTTCTGCTTATCTATAATTGTTTGTGTTAGAATTGCCTATTCTTGTTTAGTTTATACCCCTAAACCCACTACTAGTTGTTCTGAGTTACGAGTTGGCTTACCTATTGGCGGGTTATAGTAGGTGACATCATGACCTAAGATATTGGATCATGACAAGTTGGTATCAGATCCCCAAATTCACCGATCTCTCTTGTACAAGGCTAAAGTCTAGCAGAGTCTTGTTGATAGGTGCAAAGATGTCTGTGACTTATCTTCGGTAGGTTATAGGATGTCATTAGTAAAATTCCCCTTTTGTCTTGCTTTCGTGCATCATGTATCTTATTGGTTCCTTGAAATCTCATTTGTTTCACTCTTTTGTAAGATGGCTCGCACGCGAGGCACTATAGCCAGGGATGAACCACTTAGGCCTGCAGATAGAGACCTAGCTAAGGGTAGAAGCTGAGCTAGAGACCCTGCGAGGGCTGTAGCACTAGCCTATTACAAAGAAGAGGCTTTTAATCCTAAGGAGGAGCCACAGACAGTATATATGTACCTCCATAATTGATAGGTCGGGACCAGCTAAGCCACCACCCACACTAGCTGCAGCCCTAGAATTTCATGCCATACTTACCTAGATTCTGGAAGCTATAGGTGAGATGAGGCAGCTACCATCTCCATATTCATCCCCAGCACCGCAAAGGGTCAGTTGTAGTCATAGCCCTAAAGGACCAACCACTACCAACTCACGTGGCCGAACAGTCGGGTATAGTTGATGGGCTCATGCCACTGCCTGAGCAGAAGATACTTGGGGTATTTTAGAGGTTTTCTCCACCGATGTTCACTAGAACAACTAGAGAGGATGCCCATGAGTTCTTGATTACATGCCAGGAGCAGATTTAGTCCTTAGGCCTAAAAGAGTCGAGAGGATCTCTCCTCTAGGGATGGAGGTAGGCCTAGTCTAGGCTTGTGCGGTTAAGGTTGTTGTACACGACCTCATAAGAAAAGAATGAAAAAAGTGCACCTCAGTTTTGTGTGCCTAGCAGATAGTGGTAGCACTCATACTTATAGTCTAGGCCCACTGGGTCGCCTCATATATCTTGGGATGAGTTCTTAGAGGCTTTTTTGACCAATTCCATACCATAGAGCATTAGGGACAAGCTATGTGATAAATTCTCCCAATTATATCAAGCCTCCATGACCATCTTAAAGTACGAGGTGAGGTTCTATGATTTGTCCCACTATGCCATCATGATCTTACCCATGAAGGAGGAGAAAGTTTTTATTTTGTGTATGGTTTTATGTACAGGCTGAGGGTTGAAATGGAGCATATGGCTTCAACAGGTAGTTCATTTTTAAATATGTTCGACCATGCTTGGTCCTTCAAGAATATTCATTGGGAGGCCCAAGGGGGTAGCGATAAGAGGCCTCGCTACCAGGGCAACTACATCAGGTCCATAACTTGAAGGAGGGACTCATATGATAGGTCCCGCCAAATATTTTAGTAGGTTCAATCCAGTTGGCCTGTTTAAGTAGTATTACCTGCATCTAAGGGTAGCCAGTATTAGCAGGGTGGTCCTAGCATGAGCCAAAGCTTGAGGGGATTGGGTGTTGGTCCTTTACAGGTAGATCTTCCTAAGGCTTCTATGATTGTGGTAGCTTAGATCATTGGTCTCAAGAGTGTCCCCAGTGAGGGTGAGGGGCGATTATACCATCTCCTCCAATAGCTAGACCAATGACAACAGTGCCTCCTCTAGTTAGAAAAAGATTTCAGGACCAAGATCGTCGGCGAGGAAGATAGGGTACTCAAGGTGGAACACAAAGAGGAAGGTTAGGAAGTAGGTCATATGCATTAGAAAGAGGTTCTCAGGGCCATTTCTATGTGACTTCAGCAAGGACAGAGGCTGAGGCATCCAACGATGTCATTACAGGTACACTTTTATCATGCCACCAGGCTTCTACATGTTTATTTGATCCAGGGTCCACCTTTTCATATATATATATATATATATATATATCTTTCTATTATGCTCCCAGGTTGGGTATGAGGTTTGTGTCCTTAACAGAGCCAGTTCATATTTTGACCTCGGTGGGTGAGTCTTTAGTAGTAGATCAGGTGTTGTGGTCCTTCTTAGTGACTATCTAGGGTTATGATACTAGGATCGACCTTATTCTTCTAAATATGCTAGATTTTGATGTGATTCAAGGCATGGACTAAGTATCTCCTTACCAAGCTGTCTTGGATTGCTACACCAAGACTGTTACCATAGCTATGCCTAGAATTCCTTTGGTGTTGTGGTAGGGTTCTTATAGTCACACACCGACGGGGATCATTTATTTTATGAGAGCTCAGCTATTGGTATCTTTTGGGTGCTTAACTTACTTGGATTATATGCATGATGTTAGTAGAGAGAGCCCTTCAGTTGACTTAGTTTCTATGGTCAGAGATTTTGTAGATATGTTCCCTACGGACCTATCTGGCCTTCCCTAGAATGTGATATTGATTTTTTTCATAGAGTTGGAGCCAAGCACCCAACTTATTTTTATTCCACCTTATCGAATGGCACCTGCACAGCTCAAGGAGCTCAGTGTTCATCTTAAGGACCTCTTAGGTAAGGGTGCATCCATCCGAGTATGGCGCCATAAAGTGCTCTTATTCTGTTTTTTGAAGAAGAAGGATAAGACTATAAGGATGTGCATTGATTACAGGCAGTTGAACAAGGTGACGATGAAGAAACATTACCCCATTCCTCATATTAATGACCTATTTGATTAGCTTCAGGGTGCTGCAGTGTTTTCTAAGATAGACTTGATATTTGGTTAGCATCAACTGAGGATTAGGGCAGCAAATATCCCTAAGACCATATTTTGGACTAGTTATGGCCACTATGAGTTCCTTTGATATCTTTTAGGTTGTCTAATGCCCCTGCTGCCTTTATGGACTTGATGATTCAAGTATTCAGGACATACCTTGATTCTTTTTTCATTGTCTTCCATGATGACATATTGGTATACTTGTGGAGCTAGAGAAAGCATTAGAAGTATTTGAGGACAGTGCTCTGGAATTTGAGAGATCAGCGGCTTTATGCTAAGTTCTCAAAGTGTGAGTTTTAGCTTGAGTCGATAGCATTCTTAGGGCATATGGTGTCCAAATAGGGTATTATGGATGATCCGACGAAAATTGAGGCTATTCAAGATTGGGACAGACCTACTTCTATTTTTGAGGTTTGTAGCTTTGTCAGATTAGCGAGTTACTACAGACGCTTTATTGAGGGCTTTTCTACTATTGCAGCCTCGTTGACTCGCTAGGATGTTCCTTTTGTGTTGTCAAAGAAGTGCGAGATGAGCTTTTGGAGGCTCAAGGAGTTACTTATCACCGCTCCTATTTTGACTCTTCTAATTGAGGGCGAGGGTTTCACGATATATTATAATGTATTCGGCTTTTGTTTGGGTTGTGTATTAATGCAACAGGGCTGAGTTATTGCTTATGCATCGAGGCAACTTAAGTTTCATGAGCGTAACTACCCTACTCATAAATTAGAGTTGGTACCAGTAGTTTAGTAAAGCCTACGATTCAAGATATTATATCTATCCGGGCATAAATAAGATGTATCGTATTTTGAGGTAGCACTACTCGTGGAGAAATATGAGGATAGACATCTCAGACTATGTATCACGTTGTTTGTGTTGCTAGTAGGTTAAGGCCAAGCATATGAGACCTAGTGGTGAGTTTCAGAGATTACCCATTCTAGAGTGAAAGTGGGAGCGTATCACCATGAACTTTGTTTTGGGTTTGCCTCAGGCTTCCAAAGATATTGATAGTATTTAGGTCAATGTGGATTGACTGAACAAGTCAGCACACACCAGTCGATCCACTTCTTACCTATTCATACTTTCTTCAATTTTGAGAGGTTTTCCCGTATCTATATTCGGGAGGTGGTCCATCTTTATAGTGTGCCTATTTCTATTATCTCAGACTAGGGCACACAGTTCACCTCCAGCTTTTAGAAGGATTTTCAGAAGGAGTTGGGCACTCATATTCACCTTCGCAAAACATTTCACCCACAGTCGAATGGCCAGTCAGAGCATACTATTTAGGTCTTTAAGGATATGTTGCAGGCCTGTGTTATGGATTTTTGGGCTCAAGGGACAAGTTCTTTCCCTTGGCGGAGTTTGCATACAACAACAGCTACAACTCTAGTATTAAAATAACCCCATTTTAGGCTTATATGGTAGGTGTTATTACTCTCCAATTAGTTGTTTTGAGTATATGGATCCTATGACCCATGGTCCAGACTTGCTGCATAAGGCCTTGGATCAGATAAGGGTGAATCAGGATAGGCTCAAGATGGCTCAGAGTATACATCAGTGATATATGGCTAACAGGGATTGACTGTTGAGGTTTGCAGTTGGTGACCGAGTATTTCTCTAAGTATCACCCATGAAGTGCGTGATGAGATTTGGGAGGCGGGGCAAGCTCAGCCCCAAGTATCTAAGGCCATTTGAGATTTTGAGGATAGTTAGAGAGGTTCTATATGAGTTAGCCCTACCTACAGCACTATCGTCTATCCACCCAATCTTTCATATTTTCATGTTGTGGTGGTATGTTCTAGATAAGTCTCACATGATCCAGTATGATTCAGTTGAGTTGGATGATCGTCTGACCTTTGTGCAGTAGCTAGTGAACATTCTACCTAGAGATGTCAAACAGCTGCGATCGAGATCCATTCCTATTTTTAAGGTCCGTTGGAGGCACCATCCAGTCGAAGAGGCTACCAGGGAGACTGATTAGGATATGCGGGAGTAGTTTCTCAAACTATTTGAGCCTTAAGGTACTTCTTGACTCTTACTTTCACAGACGAAAGTCCTGTTTAGTGGTGGATGTTGTATTGATCCTCCAGGTCATTTTTGCCTTAATGCCTCCTTTTTGTCATTTAGGGCGTGCCTGTAGTATCCCAAAGTCATTTATGACTTGATGGCACTAATTGTTTAGTCAAATAGTAGTTCATTTGGGTTTTAGGCCCGTTTCTCTGTTTTGGAGCTTTATAACTTAAAAAGTTCATTTCGGTTATTAATTTAGGTAAACAACCTTAGAAAGGAATTTTGACGATTTTATCCGCTCTGAAATTCCAAATTAGGGTAATAGCATGGTCAGCACGAGTATCAAGGCAATTGGTGCGAGTTTGAGGTCATTTGGAGGTTTAGCCTTTGCAGTTTGACCTAAGATTGACTTTGGTCAATATTCTTAGAAAACGCGCTTGGATAAAAAAATTCAGCGAGGTTTAGTTCTGGAATATCAATTTTGGTATAGAATGACCCTTTGTTCACTTTCCAAGGCTTTGAATCTAACCCCGAGGCCCGTTGTAGAAATAGGATAAAAATGGCACTTGGGTGTGGGACCCACTTCTTATTAAAATGACCTAGTATGGAAATTTTGAATACGTTATTGAGTCTAAAATATTAAATTTTGTGGGGTAGCAAAGTTTTTTTGCTCGCATGAGATTCCAAATGAATCCCAAGTACCCCATCGAACACTTGGACAATGCTAAAGCTAAATATTGCAGCAGTTGTTGGTGGAAGGGTATTTTTATCCTTTGTATTCATGGCATAAGGTCGTGTTCATAGAGGCCAGGTGAACTAGTCTCGGCGTTCATGGGACCTTTGCCGCATTCACAAAATTCAAGTGGTTAAGTCTCTGCATTCGCGGGCTAGGTGCTGCATTCGCGAATCTTTGTCTCCCTTTCCTCTGCATTCATAGAACTCCCTCTGCATTTGCGAAGGTCTAGAACTTTGCTTTCTGCTATTGCAGGCCACTTAGGTTGTCTTTGCGAAGGACAATTACTTGGTCTTTTAATTAAGACCAAGGACGGGAATCAACCATTTCTCAACTCTTCAAACTTTGATTTTTCTCTCAATTCTCAACCAAATTCAGTGATTCAAAGAGCTAGAGATCTAGAATTGTTGAGACTACTTAGGCTATGGATGGAAAGTGTTAGAAAGGCTTCGTTTGAGGTAAATTGTGTGAATTACCTATTGCCATACTTTAATTCTAGCTTAATTGGAGATTTTCATGCATGTTGTCATTGGGGATGATTCGAGCCCTGAATTGTGTTCTATTTTGGAACACAAATTTGGAGTACTGTTTAGGACCCATTTTTGGAGTTAATTTTGAATTTACCGGAGCAGGTCCCATATTTTTTAACTTTGAAATTGGTGTGTCTCTGATCCTAGTAATTTTAATGTCAAAATAATTGTATTAATGTTGTGTACCTATTTTTGGTAGTGCTGCAACATTCAAAGGTCATTCAAAAGGGGAAAGCTCCTATCTAGCAAATTTGGAGAGCATGTGATCGTCTTGCAAGTAGGCTACAATTCCCCATCTTTAGATTGAGCTTGAAAATATGATTGCATGTTGATTAGTTAGAATTTGGACTTGGTAGTATAGAATCATGATTAGACATTTAGAAATCATATTTTAGGCTTTTTTCAGGATTTTATCGTGCATTTGTGGGCATGCTACTTGTCTTGTTGATTATCCATACCTTGTGGTATATTGGTGTGATCGTCTTATCGTATATTTGAAGGATGTTCGACCTTAGTCTATATTTGACTGGATCTTGCCTTAGAAATGCATGATTCAAAGCGGATAGGCCTTAGTTTTGCCTCGACGACATTCAGATAGATTAGATCTTTGTAGACTGATGTAACAGACTTGAGTCTAATAGTTTAGGCCTTAGGTAGGCGATACATATACTCTGATGACCATTTAATTCTACCTCCCCGATTTTGTGACTTCACGAGTTTTAGCAGTGATACCTCATTCCTTTTAGTGATTCAATATTGGTTTGGGATTCAACTCAGATGGTTTTATTGATTGAGTATTTATGGAAAGAAATCCATAGAGTTTGGAAACTATTGATCTTTGGGAGCACCTGCAATAGCAATATTGGGCAACTTTGTCAGGCATTCAGATTCAAGATCCAGTCTCGACCATGTTGAAACCTTCTATGAGTATTCGATTAGAGGTATGGCTTCAATCTTTTGGATCCTTTTAAAGTGCATCCGATTAGAGGTACATCTCAGTTACTTTATACTTAATCAGTTCTTGGATACTTTTGGGTAGCATCTGGTTAGAGGTCCAACTTCTATACTATCAGATTCTGCTAGATTGGATTGAGGTTCTGGTTCTATAATCTCCAGACTTGGGTTCTCAGTTAAAGTTCTCATTATTTGTAGATATTTTGTGTACTTGTCCGACTTATGGGGGTCCGATCGGGGTTTTATTCAAACTTCTGTACAAGTGTACCTTCTAGGCTTATGGGGATCCAATTAGATGTAGTTTAGCTGTAGATTACTATAGTTAGTTATTTCTATACTCGTTTGCATATGACTTTATTACATTATTTAGACTTCCGCGCGTGACCTTGTTCTGTCCTATTTCTTCTTTTTGTAGTGCTTCTACTTTTCAAGCTCTGTCAGCCTATGATTCCTACTGTGTACCTATTATTTTGGTACTCATAATACACTCAATATCTATTTTCGTGATGCAGGTTCGAGCACTAGCGGTCAGTGTTGATTCGATCTTGGAGTAGTCTGATCCGGAGATGGGGGTCAGCACTTGGCGTTTTGTACTATTTTGATCTCCATCTGTATATATATATACTAGTCTTTTGCTTTTGAGATAGGTCGTGTTTTCGTGGTCAACTTTAGGACTTAAACTCTTTTGTTTAGTCAACCCTATACTAATGACTTCCAGGTTCTGGGAGGTATCAATTGTATATATTCATTTTGGTTTGTCTTCCACTTATCTATGATTGTTTGTGTTAGAATTGCCTATTCCTGTTTAGTTTCTACCTCTAAATCCATTACTAGTTGTTCTGGGTTACAGATTGGCTTACCTACTAGTGGGTTATAGTAGGTGACATCATGACCTGAGAAGTCAGGTCGTGAAAAATACATAGAGTGAAAAGACCAATATATACCTACAACTTAACTAAATGGGACCCCTAATCTTCATGGTCGTGAAAATCTCCACGTACAATGGAATGGTCTGTGAAAATTACCTTGGTCAAGTCTGGGCAAAGGAATGTTAATGGAGGGGACCACGGGTAGTGAAGGTCTCAACGGGTCATGATGGCCCTCATGAAGTTGACCCTCTTTAATGGTTCTGAGGGTTGGGTTCCATGGACTACTTGATGGTCCATGAATAGGACTACGGGCTGTAGACCTGGTCGTCCTCTCTTGATTTTCCCCATGTTTTATGTCATCTCTACGGCTCCTTTCCACGGGCTGTGGTGCTGAGTACCGCCTATGAAGGGGCTCGTGTACCATCTGGTGCAAACTTTTCTTTGATTTTCATCTTAAACTCCATTTTCCAACTTTTCAACTTTTGGGGTCTTACAAATTCAGCCTCCATTGGGAAAAGAAGAAAAATCATTTACGTTCATCATACAAAATAAAAGTTTAATTTTAAAAATTATGGAAACTATATGCATAGGGAAAATGACAAAGACATGTGACATATCAAGTAGTGACATGTGAAAGGCAATGAGAATTATACAAAACAAAAGCTAGACAAAGTGTGTGGGTGAATTATACAATGACACGTAGAAGTAGGGGTGGCAATTGGGAGGGTCATAATGGGTTAAGACAATGATTGGATCAAGACCCGACCCAACCCAAATTTATTTGGCTCAAAACGGGTTGGTCAAAATAGATTATATAAAGGGTCAAGACCCAACCCAATTCAATTTTTACTAACCTTAATTATTTTATTTGTTCTTTTAAACTATTTTAGTACTTGATAAAATTAATTTCTTTTCTTTATTATGGGTATATATAAAGTATTAAATTGAAAAAAAAAGTTTTTAAAAAAAGTTTTAACAATATTTTTCATGAGCCAATTCGGGTTACATATCAACCCAATTTAATGGGTTGAAATGGATTGAGCTAATGAATGGATGGGTCAATAACCAACCCAAACTTATACTGATTTGGTGAGTTGGATTTTATTTTTCCACCCATACGTGGAAGGTATCAAAACGGGCAGAGTCACATTGAGAACAGTTGGTTTGAGTTACTCTAAATTAATAATAATGGGGCAAACACTTGAAACACTAGGGGAAAGCCAGCGGCCAGCACTAGCCGTTACAAAATTATTCCATCAGCGATTACATATATTACTCCTTTATTAATTAAATATCATTTAATTATCATTAAATAAGAGTTAAAAGGGGTTTAATTATTGGCAATTAACTATAGATAATCCCATTATAAAGTTGTAGAATCGTCACCTTATGGGATATGAAGTTCTTCTTATCCATAATCTCTATTGCAATTTTCATTACTTGTTCAACCAACTTATCACATTTGTCAAGATTCTTCGGGGATATTTCCAACATTGATATTGCTATAACCAGGCCAATACACAGTATTCTAATCCAATATAATTATTAGAGCCTATTTGGATTAGCTTTTGGCTTATGACGTATAAGTCAAAAGCCACAAGAAAGAATTTCTAACTTAGGACTTTTGGCTATTATTTCTTTAAAAGTGTTTATAAGCACTTTTTTATTTTACCATATACTATAAAAGTGCTTAAAAGTTATTTTGACTTAAAAGCACCAAAAACAACTCAATCCAAATAGGCTCTTAATATAGTCAATTTGTCATAAATTTATTTCTTACTTACAACTTTACTTGCTTAATTATTTACTTATCTCAATCGATTCAGTCATCTTATCCTTTAAACTTCACGTACAAATTCAACTATACCTTTTTGGAGTAAACAATGGTCAAATCTCCCAACTTCAATTATATGTGATTTTAACTATACACAATTTTCATTAGTAAGGAAAAGGGTTAAGTTATTATTGGGAAATACATATTTTCCCCTAAATTTCAATAGTATCAAGTAAATTAGTTATTGTGTATTTATTACTACTATATAGAAGAGTCTAGAAGCAGGCAGCTCTTCGTCAACATGTCTGTTTTGAGCTAAGGATATTTATAATATTTTTTTCACGACCCGATTCTCTCAGGTCATGATGGAACTACCACAACCCACCAGTAGGTAAGCCTAACCCATAGCTTAGAACTAGAGGTAACAAGCTATTAAGCAGAAGATAATCAAAAGGAAGCAAGAGATCAACAACAAGAAGAAGAAATAAAGAGTAACAGTAATATATATATATATATATATATACACACAAAGAATTATCCCCAAGACCTGCCATCAGTCGATATTCGAGCATCTAATCAAAATAAAGGTATAAGGCTCTTACAAATATATAAATAAGTACATCATGTCTCGAAATCAAGGTAAAGACTAGTCCTGGCCCAAATTAAATGGAAATCGGCAACTCTGAACGTCAGGATCTCACCAAATCTTTAAATCAAAGGTTTTTCTATACAAGTTCAAATCACCAGCGATAACTCAGATGGGAATCAGCAACCCTGAACAAATGGTACTCAGTAGGCATAGGTCGACTGAGCTCCATAGATAAATCAAGTATAAATATCATATAAACAAGGTAAGTACAACACAAGTAACTAATCAGGAGCTCACACCATGTAGAGCATTAAATAAGAGTAAAGAGATAGAATACATGGAGAAAAAAATAGGGTTAACTTATTTTCAAAAAGTAAGCACTATAAAAGTCAACTAATCAAGAGCAGAATGTTGATGACCACCGCTAACCCCATAGTCACCTAAGGACTAATCAAACTTAGCCTAGTAGGGAGTACCAACAATAAATCTAGAATAAGACCACCTATTAAATAGCTATACATATAACATAGGAACAACACAATTATAATCAAACAATAATCGACCAGACGTCCATACCCCTAAAAGGTACAAATATATAATGACCCTCTAGGTAATTTTCCTTAAACTTCTTCCTTTTCTTCATTTAGAGCCTTCCTATAGTAACCCCAAGTCATTTATAACCTGTTGGTACTGGTAGCTCGGTCACTTGGTCGTTCATTTGAGTTTTAGGCCCTTTTTCCTATTTTGAAGCTTTTATAACTTGAAAAGTTAATTTTGGTCATTAATTCAGGAAAATGACCTTAGAATGTAATTTTGAAAGTTTCATCAATTTTGGAATAGCAAAATAAGGCTAGTAGACTTATCGAGATGAGTATTGAGGCAATCAGTACAAGTTTGAGGCCATTTGACTAGCACACTTATTGACATGAGTATTGAGGTAATCGATACGAGTTTGAGACCATTTGATGCTTTAGCCTTTGAAATTTGGCTAAAGGTTAACTTTGGACAACATTATTGAAAAATGCGCTCTGATAAAAATTCCATTAGTGCAATTAGTTCCAGAATGTTGAGTTTGGTCTATAATGACCCTTCGTGCGCTTTCTAAGGTTTTCGGTCTAATCCTGAGGCCTATTGTGGAACTTGGCTTAAAGTGACAAATTGTTGTGGGACCAGTTTTCATTAAAATGGCCTTGTACCGGAATTTGAATGTTCCATTGAGTCTGGAATGTCAAATTTTGTGGGGTAGCATATCTCATTTACGCACACAGGGTTTTGAATGAATTTTGATCACCCCGTTAGAGACTTGGACAATGCCAAACCTCATTTTGTATCAGTTATATCTAGTGTTATCACTAAAGCGGCCTTTAGTCGCTAAAGCAACCAAGGCATTGCTAAAGCGATGGCCTGCCTTGGGAGGCTATGGCTTATTCGATAGGCCCTTCGCTAAAGCGACTTGTCGCTTTAATGAGGCCTGCCTTTTTGGTGGGGTTCGCTTATGCTAACTTCGAGGTCATTTTTGAGATGCATGGGAGTTATTTTAAACTCTAAATTTCAGATTTTTTCCCAAAGTTTAAACTTGCATTTCTCTCTCATTTTAAGGCGGATTTGGGCTATTCAAAAGGCTAGATTGGTTTTTTTTAGAGTAACATTGTGGTGTCGTCAGAATTAGCTATAGACTCTCCATTTGAGGTAAAATTTGAATTATACCTGCATCCATTGTTTAGGTTTAGCTTTAAAATGGTGAATTTCTTGCATGATTAATTATCCGCTGATTCGAGGCTCGAATTGTGTTCTATTTTTGAACACAAGTTCGTGGTAGTATTTACGACCTTTCCACGGAGTTAATTTCAGAATTACTGGAGGGGGTCCACATTCCCATTTTTGACTCTAAAATTGGTCTGTCCCATTTCTTATAATTTTGGCGTCAAAACGAACATATTGTAGTTATTATTCCATTTTTGATAGCATGGCAACGAGGTCGTATGGAAAGAAAAATCTCCAGTATTGTGAGTTAGAGCATACGTATTCAGCCTATAGGTAGGCTATGGCTTCTTGAGTTCGAATGTGTAAATACTTGTTGAAATTGATGGAATTCAGGTTGGGTTTCTATTGTATATATGTTCGATGATTAGAAATCATGTTTAGGCCTTCTTCGGGAATCTCAAGTAGCTAAGAGAATGTATCCATTATTGTTGTTTACCTATGCTTTGTGTGTTACTGAATTCCAATTTATAATTATTAGGAGAATGTTGGCCTTAGTTTAGGGTGATTAAAACTTGCCTTAGATGCCCTGATGTCATTTTGATTGGCTTAGATCCATGTAGACTGGTGTAGAAGACTAGAGTCTGACAGTTGAGTCTTAAATTGGAAGCAACCTTGCTCTTGCAAAATTCTTATACATAATTTCCCAAGTCTCGCGGCTTGTGAGACACGTTAGTGATATTAGACTTTTTTTTTGTCTCAAGCTCGATTTTGGATGAAGCTCAGATGGTTGTGTTGTCTTATTTCATTATGGACGGAAATCCACAATGGCTACTAGAATACAACTTAAAATTGGAATATTCTGCACCTTCGATTATGTTCACTGTGAGTATTTGAATTCGAGTTATGGATTCTGTTTTTGGAATCCCATCAGAGAGTATCTGAGTTATAGGCCCGACCTCGACCGACCTATTTCTCATGGTGAGTATATAGATTTTAGTTCTAGCCTTGACCGTATTGATAATTCTGACAAGAATCTGAATTCCAGTTTTGACCTGGGTATTTCTATCACTTGTTGGTTCCAAATTGAGTGTGGTTTTTCTGTTCTTAGAGGTTCAAATTAATTGATTCCTATTCTGTAGTCTTAGTTATTCTGTGTATCCGACGGACTTATGGGAGTTCATCCTATTTTTTATTTTAAATTACGCATGAGTGTCCTGGTTAGACTTATGGGGGGATAGTTGGGTGTAGTTAGTTGTAGTCTTTCCTAGTTGCTACTTTTCTTACTCGCATATGATTACTTATGTTTCTACCATAGGTTTCTATTTCTAACTCCAGTTTGGGTTTATTCCTCTTTTTCATATTGTCTTTACCTTTCCTTCTCAGTGAGCCTATGATGCCTACTGGGTACTTATTGTCTTGGTACTCATACTACACTCTACATCTACTTTCATGATGCAGGTCCGAGCACCATTTACCACCGCTGACGTATCGATCCTACAGCAGTCTACATCGGAGACGAGGGTGAGCACTTGCTGTTTTGGGATTATTTTTGTCTCCTTCAGCATGGATGGCCCATCTTTTACATTTTGAGACTAGCCAATTATTGTATTTGTTTATGGTCCTCTTTTGGGACTTGTACTTATCTTTTATTTTGTAGTAGCTCTGTTCTAGTGACTTTCAGGTTCTGGGAGCGATCAGTTGTATATAGTCATTTTGGTTTGTCTTTCGCTTATTTATCTTGTCTATATTAGCTTCACCTATTCTTATTTAGTTTCTACCCTTAAACCTATAACTAGATGTTCTGGGTTATGGGTTGGCTTACCTATTGGGTGGTTATACTAGGTGTCATCATGGCTCGAGGAATTGTGTCGTGACAAAATAATATCAAACATACCCCGAGCCCCCATAAAGCGGGGAACCAAACAACAAACAAGTATATTGGTGATAAGCGATCCATATGAATGCAAGTTTATAGTAAAAACCAGTAACATCATTGGTGGCTCTCAGAAATCATCAATAACCAAGTTTACAGACCCACCCCTGTCCTCGACCTGCCAAGTAGGACCCATGTAGCTCCCTCATCTTGTACAATGTTACTCATGGCCAGAAGGTCCCATAGGGGACGCAAGAAGTCTGTATTTTGTCTAGGTGCGAACCAGGTCTTATACATCCCCGTCATGATACCAGAGAGTGAGTAACTAAGCCGATGCAGAAAAAGACGTTGCTGCACTAGATAGTCAAGTAAAGGCTGAGAGCATCCCAGGTGCAGCCGATGCAGAAAAGGGCGACGCCACGCTGAATATCAAGTAAAATCTGAGTGTATCATCGATGCCTCTAATGCTACCAATAGAAAATGAGTACGTCCTTGATGCCTCATAAGTCTCAAACACCGTATCTAAGTGATCCAGGTGGTATGACTCCCATTAAAACCAATTTAAACATAGTAAAAGTGGGAGAATGTGCCTACTCAAAATAGTAGTGCAAATCCAATGAATGAACCGGGATTGTACAACAAAACATGTGAAAATGCTCAACCAATACAAGCATACCATCACCAGTATCAAAAAGGGTAACGAGATCAGAAATATAATACCAAATATCACCACACTACCAAGGTAAAGGAAACTGACCTAGATACAACAGCTCTTCGAACACAGTATCGGGCCCAACATTTATATAACACTAAAATAAGGCATCAGAAGCCTACCACCAAACATAAAAGTGAAGTAATCAAAAATTGCTCAAAATCAAATTAGCGGAGATATATCTCTAGGAAAAATGCCTTACCCCAAATATGCCTCTCTAGCTCACAACCGAGCATCGCTAAGCCAAAGCTCACAACCGAGCATCGCTAAGCCAAATTTATTGCTACAATGAGTCACTAAGGTCTGAGGCACTAGCACAAGGTATATCATTCAAAACAAGCTCTACTGAAAGATACGCCTAGCTATAAGGGAAATAAAACACATGCTAACTCATATAAGGCTCAACCCTAGCCTAACGCCATCAATATCAATCCTAAAAATGATAATAATGCTAAGTTTATACCAAAAACAAGGCCCATAGACTAAACTAAGATTTTTACGAGACTATTCTAGTCTAAGGCTCAACTGTGAACCAAGAAAATGGAATGGAAGAAGGCAACCCTATACTCAGCAAGTATGTCACGCCCTGAGAGGGTACCCTAGGCGTGGCCGGCACTCAAAAACCATTTCTGGCTTTCGAGAGAACCACATGGTCTCATTTTTTATTTATTCATCAGCGGAAGACTTAAGAATACTAATGTGGGCTTGTCATAATCAAAGGAAAAATAGATAATTCTTATAAGGAGTAGTTTCTAAGAAGAACTACTCCGATTACATCATCAGACTCTATCTATGAAGCCTCTAATACACTTAGATGGTGCCAATGACATGTCCATGACTACCTCAAAAGAAACATCACACTCAACAATAATAAAAGGATAAGGAGTTCCTTCGAATACAAGAAGGACTCACCAATTAGCTGAAAAGAAATGATCTTCAACAATGCGCCTGTTGAGGATCTCTAACACCTGTATCTGCATCATAAAATGATGCAGGTCGAATGACGTCAGTATGTGGAATGTACGAGTATGTAAAATGGCAGGAAGGTAAGGACAGATATCAAGAAACTCCTCTCAAGAAAACTCAGCTCAGAACTCAACATTATCTCAACATGAATATGTAATGCAAGTTTAAAATATAATAATAAAAATAATAGTAATAAGCAATGCTTACTTAGTTGGGAGTTTCTCTAACCGACAACCATCACTTATGAGCTAGCGATGATACAACGAAGCGATGTCGTTGCCATATCCATCCAATACCTTGCTAGGGTAAAGGACATCACCATCTTGGATCCACTCATCAAAGTCCTCTTTTTGAGACTTAAGAGGCATAGCCTCCATCCTACGCTGGCTACGTAGTTATGGGGTTTGAGTCAATTAAACTCTTACCCAACTCGGTGCTCAATACTACTCCCAAAATATGTGCTCATATTAAACTCATCATCTAGTCTCATTGGACTTTAATTTAAATCATCAAACTCATCTCATTTCATGTTCATCAATCATTATACTTCCAAAAACATCATTTACATCTCATCAAAACATCTTGCTCAAAATATCATTTGCTCAAATTCATTCAAACTCAACTCTTTTGCTCTTTCAAAACTCAATAAAATACATATATAGTATTAATTCATATAACTTTCTTTTTATCAATGAAAATAATAAAAAGCCAACATCTTTACTCAAAACATGTATAAAAATATTCATGAACATCAAATCAATTAGGATTAATGGGAAAGTAGCCATGAATAATAATTTCAATAATATGAGAGATAACAATAATAATATTAATGCATAAATATTTCAAACTCAATAGAAGAAGAATTAATTTATTTATAATTCAAGATTTGGATAAAACTCAACTATAACTCAATTATAATGAATTTAAATATTGGGCGCATGGACGAACTCAATCCAATGCTATGAAAGCCTTACATACCTTAAATCCGAAGGTTTACTCTGAATTGGAACACTCTTGGACCTCTAGACATTTCTTCTCGCCGGAGCATTTTCTGTACTACCCGGAGTATAAGAATCACCGGAGTAGTATTTTTATACTACTAAAACTAGAACTATATTTGAGAAGAAGTATATAGAGAGAAGAAATGCTTAAGAAAGCTTGATGAATAAAATGAGGAAATAAGGTGGGTATTTATAGGTGGGAAAGAGGGACCTAACAATAAATAAAATAATTATAAAGAAAAATCTGAAAATTTAATAGAATATATTAATGTCATGGATGATGTTAAATGGAGGACAATTTATGTCATGAATGATGTCAAATGTATCTAGATGTTTCCATGGTAGGTAAGATGAGTTCTTTTTAACAGAATACTCTTTTTTGAAGCTGCGTTTGAATAATATAAATTCCTTAGTCTTTATAAGAATTGTAGATCTAGAAGTCTAGTTTCATACAGTTCAAGAATCAACCAATTTGGAGTAACCTACAGTGAGATATGAAGTTTCTTCTATAAACACTCAATTCCGTCACAGTACTATATCTTGCAAAGATTAATTTATTTGACTTACTTATACTCCGAATATTAAGATATGTTCTTCATGAAAGTTGTAGGTAAGGATGTTGTGGTTACCCAGAAATTTGAATCACCTAATTTGGACCAACTTATGAAAAGGTATACCCAAAATACAGAGGTTGTATTATTTTCGTCGAGAATTGAAATACCGATATACAATATTTTAGGGGTTGTTACAATATCTCCCCCTTGGGATCATTCGTCCTCGAATGAAGATGAAAATAGGAGACATAAAGAATGAATATCATCAATACATCAATTTCTCAAAAATTCTGATACTCAAATGGTCAATGACTCAAATTCAAGAATAAATATCGATTCAAAGGTAGAAGTAAGGAATATTACCTTGAATATCGTTATCAGAAGGCACAAATAGATGAGGATAGTTAGACTTCATATCTTCTTCATCTTCCCATGTAGCCTCTTCAACAAATTGATTTCGCCATAGGACTTTGACAGATGCCACTTCCTTAGTTCTTAATTTACGAACCTGACGATCAAGAATTTGAACTGGAATCTCTTCATAACTCAAACTCTCTTTCACCCCAATGCTCTCAGCTGGGACAACAAGTGAAGGATCTCCCAAACACTTCTTAAGCATAGAGATGTGAAACACGGGATGAATAGCAGCTAATTCCGGGGGCAACTCCAATTCATAGGCTACGTTACCTACCCTCCTCATAATCTGATAAGGACCAATGTAGCGGGGACTAAGCTTCTCTTTCTTTCCAAATCTCATCACACCCTTCATGGGTGAAACTTTCAAGTATACCCAATCGTACACTTCGAACTCCAAATCTCTTCTCCTAACATCAGTGTAGGATTTCTGGCGACTTTGAGCAGTCCTCAACCTCTCTTGTATGGTTTTCACCTTCTCCATAGCTTGGTGAACCAAGTCTGGCCCAATCAACTCAGCTTCACCAACTTCGAACCAACCAATTGGTGATCTACATCTCCTCCCATACAGAGCTTCATAAGGAGCCATTTGAATACTCGAATGGAAACTATTATTGTATGCAAACTAAATAAGAGGTAAATGATCATCCCAATTACCCTTGAAGTCAATGACACAAGCTCTTAACATATCCTCCAAAGTCTGTATCGTACGCTCTGCCTGGCCATCTGTTTGCGGATGAAAAGCAGTACTAAGGTTCACTCTTGAACCCAAGCACTTCTGAAATGACTTCCAAAACTGAGCAATAAATTGAACTCTCTTATCAGAGATGATAGACAAAGGAACTCTATGCAGTCTAACAATCTCTCTAAGATACAGTTTGGCATAATCCTTTGCAGTGTTCGTAGTCTTAACCGGCAAGAAATGGGTCGATTTGGTCATCCTATCCATAATTACCCAAATAGAGTCATGTTGTTTGTGGGTTTGTCGTAAACCGGTAATAAAGTCCATATTGATCATTTCCAATTTCCATTCCGGGATCTCTATGTTCTGAGCTACTCCACAAGGCCTTTGGTGCTCAACTTTAACTTATTGGCAATTCGGGCACTTGGATACAAACTCTGCTATATCTCTCTTCATTCCACTCCACCAGTATATTTCTCTCAAGTCATGATACATCTTTGTTGAACTTGGATGGATGGAATACTTAGAATTATGTGCTTCTTTCATGATTCTCTCCTAAATACCATCAACACTTGGAACACATAATCTTTCTTGATATCTTAATACTTCATCTCCCCCTTTGGTAAAAGCCATTACCTTCTGCTTGTGAACCTCATCCTTCAGTTGAAGAAGAATGGGATCCTGATCTTTCTTTTCTTTCACCTCTACAACCAGAGATGATTCAGCTCCATTTCGTACTATTACACCACCCTCACTAGAGTCAATAAGTTGAACTCCCAAACGCGCAAGTCTATGCACTTTCTTTGCCAACTCCTTCTTTTCCTCTTCCACATGGGTTGTACTCCCCATAGATAACCTACTAAGAGCATCAGTAACTACATTTGCTTTACCTGGGTGGTAGAGAATGCTCATATCATAATCCTTGAGCAACTCTAGCCATCTCCTCTACCTCAAATTCAGCTCCTTCTGGCTGAATACATACTGTAAGCTCTTATGGTCTGTGAACACATCCACATGTACACCATAAAGATAGTGACGCCAGATCTTAAGAGAAAATACCACAGCTGCCAACTCAAGGTCATGAGTGGGGTAGTTTCTCTCATGAGTCTTAAGCTGCCTGGAGGCATAGGCAATAACCTTACCTTTCTGCATCAATACACATCCCAACCCAACTCTTGAAGCATCACAATAGATTACAAAACCATCCGTTCCTTTGGGTAGGGATAGTACTGGAGTAGTAGTCAATCTAGATTTCAACTCTTTAAAACTTTTCTCACAAGCATCAGACCATTGAAACTTAGCCTTCTTCTGAGTCAGCTTAGTCAATGGTGAGGATATGGATGAAAATCCCTCAACAAACCTCCTATAGTAACCAGCCAAACCTAAGAAACTCCTTATGTCGGTTGGAGAGGTCGGTCAGGTCCAGTTCTTAACTGCCTCAATCTTTTGAGTATCAACTTGGATTCCATCCCCAGATATAATATGGCCTAGAAATGATAACGACTCAAGCCAAAACTCACACTTTGAAAACTTAGCATACAACTCTTCCTCCTTAAGAGTTTGAAGGACAATCCTAAGGTGATTAGCATGCTCACTCTTACTTCTAGAGTAGACCAAAATATCATCGATGAAGAAAATTACAAACGTATCTAGGTATGGCTTGAATACTCGGTTCATGAGGTCCATAAAAGCTGCTGGAGCATTTGTCAATCCAAAGGACATAACAAGAAACTCAAAATGACCATAGCGGGTTCGAAAAGCCATCTTTGGGATGTCACATTCTCTTACTTTCAACTGGTGATAGCCTGATCTGAGGTCTATCTTAGAGAAGCATGTGGCACCATGAAGTTGGTCAAATAAATCATCTATTCTGGGGAGAGGGTACTTGTTTTTAATGGTGACCTTGTTTAGTTGTCGGTAATCAATGCACATTCTAAGGGACCCATCTTTCTTTCGAATGAATAAGACAGGAGCGCCCCAAGGTGAGACACTTGGCCTAATAAACCCCTTATTTAGGAGGTCTTTCAGTTGTTCTTTCAACTCTTTCAACTCAGTAGGAGCCATCCTATAAGGAGGAATGGTGATAGGGTTGTGTATCAGGAAGGACATCAATACCAAAGTCTATCTCTCTATCAGGAGGGATTCCGGGTAGATCCTCAAGAAAGACTTCAGGAAACTCATTCACAATGGGAACTGACTCAAGACATGGAGTCTGATCATTAATATTTTTGACTCGGACTATATGATATATACATCCCTTAGAGATTAATTTTCTGGCCTTAAGGTATGAAATAAATTTACCCCTAGGCACTACAGAATTCCCCTTCCACTCTAAGATAGGCTCGTTTGGAAATTGAAACTTGACAATTCGGGTCCTACAATCAACTGAAGCATAACAAGAATAAAGCCAGTCCATGCCAAGAATCACATCAAAATCAACCATGTCCAACTCAACTAAGTCAGCCATGGTATCCCTATGATAGATTGATACAGTACAATTTCTATAGACCCTCTCAGCTAAGATAGACTCACCAACAGGAGTAGACACGCTGAAAGGCTCAAGAAGACACTCAGGAAGGATCTCAAATTTACTAGCCAAGTAAGGAGTCCTAAAAGATAATGTAGCACCCGGATCAAGTAATGCATACACATCAAAAGAAAGAACTCGGAGCATACCAATAACAACATCGGGTGCATTTTCTTGGTCTTGGAGACTACCCATAGCATACAGACGGTTGGTTCCCCCACCTGCACTTGAAGCTGCACCTCTATGATTACCTCTATTCTGTAGAGCTGCAGAAGAAAACTGAGCTCTACTACTTCTATCTCCCTGCCTTTTTGAAGGACACTCATTCTGGAAGTGACCTGTCTTTCCACATCCTTAGCAAGCATTGGTGCCCACACGACACTCTCCCAAATGGAGCCTCCCACATCTAGCACATGGTGGTTTTCCTCTAGAACCTTGAGCCATACTTAATTGGGACTGAGAACCTTGAGATCAAAAGTTTTGGTGACTTAGAGATCTCTGATCATACCTGGTATTAGGTGTAAAAGCATTTGTTAGGGAAGGTGCATAATTGGAAGACTTTTTCTGAAAGAAAGACTTGTTACCCTTCCCTTGCTTCTGCTCATTCTCATGCTCAGCAGACTTAGCCTTCTTTCTTAGGTGTTCCGTTCGGTCCTTTTTCTTGTCATCCTCAACCTGCTGAGCATACACCATCAATCTAAAAAAATTCATGTCAGAAATCATTAGCATTGCCTTACATTCTTTCTTTATATGTTTGCCTAGGCCAGAGATAAACTTCCTCATCTTAGACCTCATATGAGGAATCATTTCTGGGGCATATTTGGACAATTGAATAAACTTCAAACTATACTTTTTCACAGTCATACTCTCTTGCTTGAGGTTCACAAACTCCTTAATTTTTTCTTCACGTAGCTCTTGGGGAAAGAAGTTATCAAGAAATGCTCTTTCAAACTCAACCCAAAGAGCAAGCTCTACATCCTCACCTCTACTTTCTTCCCACTGGTTATACCAGACATTTGCCACATCCTTGAGTTGATAAGACACCAACTCAACCCCCTCGATCTCTGTAGCATACATCGCTTTTAGTATCTTCCACATCTCATCAATGAAATTTTAGGGGTCTTCATCAATGTTGGTACCCGTGAAGACCGGCGGATTTATTCTTAGAAAATCTCTGATCCTCGTGGCAGCAGACGGCTCTTGATAACTAGAGCTAGGAGTTGGTGAACTATGGCTACTAATTCGAGCAGCCACCAACTGGGTGAGCACAGCAATCGCTCCTCAAAAATCTTCCTCAGAAGTAGGAGTGGTCTGATGTAATATCCCCTAAAAACGTTGTATACGATGTTTCAATTTTTGCCTAAACATGATACAGCCTCTGTATTTTGGTCATAACTTTTCATAGAAATATCCAAATTGAGTGATTCAAATTTCTAAGTAACCAAAAGATCATTACCTACAACTTTTATGAAGACCATATTTTAAGATTCGGAGGTTACGTAGGTCAAAAAAATTAATCTTTGTAAGGTAGGATGCTGTTACGGAAATGAGTGTTTATAGAAGAAAAATTATATCTCACTGTAGGTTTATCCAAATTGGTTGATTCTTGAACGATATGAAACTAGACTTCCATATCTGCAGAAGACACTAAATCCTAATAAGGAATTTATCTTATTCAAACACAGCTCCCAAAAAGAGTATTCTGTCAAAGATAACTCATTTCACCTACCATAGAAAGATCTAGATACATTTGACATCACTCATGACATAAATTGTCCTCCATTTAACATTATCCATGACATCAATATATTCCACTAAATTTTCAGATTTTTATTTTATAATTATTTTATTTATTGTTAGGTCATTTTTCCCACCTATAAATACCCACCTTATTTCCTCATTTTATTCATCAACCTTTCTCAAGCAAATCTTCTCTCTATACACATTCTCAAATATAGTTTTAGTTCTTAGTAGTGAAGAAATACTATTCTGGTGATTCATATATTCCGGGTAGTACACAAAACGTTCCGGCAAGAAGAGAAGCTAGGACTCAAGAGTGTTCATTAAGTCTTCCGGTACCAACTAAAGCTTCGATTTCCAGGTATGTAAGGTTTCAATGAGAGTATTCCTTCCACTCTCATGTCTAAATTATTTTGATTATATGATAAATTATGTTTATTTTCTTTAAGCTTTACTCTAAGTTATGTGGGCGTTTATCCATGGGTTCTTCCACCCATGTAGTCCAAAAACTCTTTCAATTAAATATCTTGATTTCAAGTAATATTTTCTTATGCTAATTCTTAATTTTACTTAATAGTATGAATCATGGTTAAACTAATGATTATTGCTCTATTTTGATGCAACATAATTTCATATGTATGAATTGATGGTTTACAAGTAATTCTTTTATTTGTCTATTTAAAGGTTCTTGAAATTCATGGTGGGTTGTTTAAAAGCATGATTTTTAATTAATGGATTTCAAAGTATTTATGTATATTTATTTACATACATATTTGCAAGTTGAAGTGATTTGAACCCACCTAATTTTACTATGTTTTTAATAAAGTTTGACTTGAAAGCTTTGACTCCAAATAAATGTTTATGAAAGCAATATCTATGATCAAAAAGGAAGTGTTATGAAATGAAAGAATGATGAAATGATATGAATGATGGATTCTTTATGCAATAAGGACAATTCTTGCATATTTGAATTATCAAATGTTTTAATGAGCTATTCTACCGAATATGATGTTTGAATTCTCAAGTTATACGCTATGAATATTTTGAAGTATTAAACTATTCCGTGGGATTGACTTAGCACCGAATGAGGCATTGAGGTGGGATTCGGTAAGGGAATCCTAGTAGCAACCCCTTGTCTCATTAACTATGTGCCAACATAGGAGCCCTTGTAGGCTTAGGCTAATGGATCTATAAATAGCCCTTAAAGTTAAAGTTAAAGAAATAAATGAAGTTGACGGAGTTCTACCTGGCAAGTAGTCTCCCCGGCCAACGTAGGGGGTTATGTTGGATTCCATGTAATAGCTCGCATGGTCTTAAATGTCGGTTATGGTTAGCTTCCCACAAAATGAATGTTTTAAAGGATATCCATATGATTTATTATGCATGTATTACATTATGTTCCATATTACATAAATGTTATAATATTTTCTCAATGTTCATGCATCCTTACATACTTAGTACATTCAAAGTACTAACGCATACTCTTTTGCCTACATGATATCACCATGTAGGGATCGGTGCTCCTCCTCGTTCTCCTCCACGTGGCTAGTTGATATTCCATTGAAGACTACTTTTGGTGAGTTCCCATGTTCTGAGAACAATACTCCTTTGTCTTTCTAGCTTATGATATGTTAAAATATTTTATTATGGCATTTCTTCTATTATGATTGAGGGTGAGCTAGGAACTTGTCTTAGCCCCATTAAATCTAATAGTTAGAGGTATTGTTGGACATATGTAAGTTGAAGATTTATTATTATTATGATTTCCGCTTGTCTATTTATCATCATTACCTATGAAAGGCTAAAAGAATGCTAAGAGGCTTGTTTGAGGTACTTTTGGGTTCCTCATTCGCCATGTCACGTCTAGACCCTAGGCTTGGGTCGTGACAAACTTGGTATCAGAGCCCGAGGTTTTGAATGATCCTTGGAGTCCAACATACCGCGTCGAATAGGGTCTTGTTCATGGTTGTGAAGCGCGCCACAATTATGAATAAGAGACTATGAGGCGTTTAGGAAAATTTTCACTTCTTTCAAATTCATGTCGTGCCTTAGAGTGTCCTAAGCTTTCCTTTAACTAACGACCCATTTTGAGTTCTCTAGATAATGACTCGTGGAAGACCACCTCAAAGAGCAAGGGTTGACGATGAGGACCAAACTCCTCCGATTCCTAATGCCCAACATCATGAGGATGGGGTAACCCATGCCGAGTTTCGCAGTGTTATTACTTTGTTAGCTCAAGTCGTAGCTAACCAAGGGAATCTAGGTGTTCCTCCTCCCCAAATGCAAAATCTAGCCTCTAGGATTCGGGATTTCCAAAGGATGAATCCGCCCGAGTTCGATGGTTCTAAACTAGATGAAGACCCTATGGAGTTCATTAATGAGGTGTACCGGATTATGGCTATCATGGGTGTGCCACCAAATGAAAAGGCCGAGCTAGTGGCCTATCAACTCAAAGGTGTGGCTCGAGTGTGGTACGAACAATGGATTGTTGAGAGGGATGAAGAAATAGGGTCGATAGGATGGGAAGAGTTCAAAGGTGCCTTCCTAGACCGCTTCTTCCCATTGGAGCTAAGGGAGGCCAAAATCCAAGAGTTCATCAACCTCCGTCAAGGAAGTATGAGTGTGAGGGAGTATGCTCTCAAATTCACTAAGTTGTCAAAGTATGCTCCCTTCATGGTCTCTGACCCAAGAGCTAGAATGAGCAAGTTTATTTCCGGTGTCTCAAGCTTGGTGTCCAAGGAGTGCAAAACAACCATGTTGATCAAGGAGATGGATATCTCTCGGTTAATGACTTACGCAGAACAAATTGAAGAAGAGAAGCTTAGAGAGAGATCAAGGGGGTTCAAAAAGGCTAGAGTGGATGGTGGAGGGTTTAACCCTCAAAGGTCCGATTATGGTAACAATGGCAAAGGCCAAGGTGGGCAATGATTTATGGGGCAAGGTTCCACCAATACTCCTCCTCCAAGGTTCAACAAGGACAAGAGTGGTAAACCAATGATTCCAAGAGAGAATGTTGCTACTCAAACTTTCCCTGCTTGCAAGAAGTGTGGAAGGACTCACAAAGGGGAATGCTTAGCTGGCTCCAATGCATGCTTTAAGTGTGGCAAGCTGGGCCACCATACTAAGGATTGTAGAGATGGTGGTGGTAGGACTCAAGGCCAAATTGCTCATGGTCAACAAGTCCAAGGAGGTGTCCAATGCACCAACCGCTTTTACGCCTTTCATGGGAGACAAGAGGTTGAGGATGCACCCAATGTCATTACCGGTATGTTAAAGGTCTTTTCTTTTGATGTGTATGCACTATTAGATCCGGGTGCAAATTTATCTTTTGTTACTCCATTCCTTGCTAATAGATTTGATGTTTTACCTGAAATGTTATTAGAGCCTTATTTGGTGTCTACCCCTGTTGGTGAGTCAGTTATTGCTAGAAAGGTCTATAGGGGTTGCCTTGTGTCTATCTTGCATAAAGTTATTCCTTGTGATCTCATTGAGCTTGATATGATAGATTTCGATGTCATTCTTGAGATGGATTGGTTACATGCATCTTATGCTTCCATAGATTGTAGGAATCGTCGAGTCAAGTTCTAATTTCCAAATGAGCCTGTTATTGAATGGCAGGGTCGTGATTCGGTGGTTAAGGGTCAGTTTATTTCTTATCTTAAGGCTCGCAAAATGATTTCTAAGGGATGTATTTACCATATTGTGAGGGTTAGGGATGTCAACTCCAAAAGTCCTTCTCTTGAGTCAGTTCCTATAGTCAATGAATTCCCCGATGTCTTTCCTGATGACCTTCCGGTGTCCCTCCCGAAAGGGAAGTTGATTTTGGTATTGATATCCTCCTCGATACCCAACCTATCTCTATTCCTCCTTACCGCATGGCCCCAGCAGAATTGAAAGAGCTGAAGGAACAATTAAAGGACTTGTTAGAGAAGGAGTTCATAAGACCAAGTATTTCGCCATGGGGTGCTCCCGTTCTATTTGTAAGAAAGAAGGATGGGTCACTTCGAATATGCATAGACTATCGGCAATTAAATAAGATGACCATTAAGAACAAGTACCCACTCCCTAGAATAGATGACTTGTTTGATCAATTACAAGGGGCAAGTCACTTCTCCAAGATTGACCTTCGGTCCGGCTACCACCAACTACGGGTAAGGGAGTGTGACATTCCCAAAACAGCCTTCCGAACAAGGTATGGTCACTATGAGTTTGTGGTGATGAGTTTTGGGTTGACGAATGCACCGACGGTGTTTATGGACTTGATGAATAGGGTGTTCAAACCTTACCTTGATACCTTTGTAGTAGTCTTCATCGATGATATTTTAATTTACTCTCGGGGTGAGGAAGAACATAAAAATCACTTGAGAGTTGTGCTTCAAACATTGAGGGATAAACAATTATTTGCAAAATTTAGTAAGTGTGAATTTTGGTTAAAGGAGGTAGCATTTCTTGGTCATGTAGTGTCCGGTGATGGAATCAAGGTTGATCCTAAGAAAATAGAGGCAGTCAAAAATTGGCCTAGACCATTATCTCCTTCAGACATTAGGAGCTTCTTAGGTCTAGCCGGGTACTATAGACGGTTCGTCAAAGGCTTTTCTTCCATCTCATCTCCTATGACAAAATTGACCCAAAAGAAATCCAAATTCATATGGACAGATGAGTGTGAGAAGAGTTTCCAGACCTTAAAAGATCGACTTACCTCTGCTCCTATTTTGACTCTCCCAGAAGGATTAGAAGGGTTTGTAGTTTATTGTGATGCTTCAAAGATTGGTTTAGGTTGTGTCTTAATGCAAAAAGGCAAGGTAATAGCCTATGCTTCTAGGCAATTAAAGGTGCATGAGCGCTACTACCCTACCCATGACCTTGAATTGGCGGCTGTTGTTTTTGCTCTGAAGATTTGGAGGCATTACCTCTATGGGGTGCATATGGATGTCTATACTGATCATAAGAGTCTTCAATATGTGTTTACCCAAAAGGACCTTAATCTAAGGCAAAGGAGGTGGCTAGAACTCCTTAAGGACTATGACATGAGTGTGCACTATCATCCGGGTAAAGCCAATGTGGTTGCTGATGCACTTAGTAGAATATCTATGGGGAGTGTGGCCCGTGTGGATGAAAGGAAGAGGGAGTTGGTGAAAGATGTTCACCGATTGGCTAGATTAGGGGTGAAGTTGGGTAGTACTAATGATGGGGGTATGGTTGTTCAAAATAGTTCTGAATCCTCTTTGGTGGTGGATGTTAAATCAAAGCAAGATCTTGACCCAAAGTTTATCGAGTTAAAGAAGTTGGTAAAGGAAAAGAAGATAGAAGTCTTTTCCCAAGGGGGAGATGGGGTTCTATACTACCAAGGTCGGATATGTGTTCCAGATGTTGATGGCCTAAGGAGTTTGATCTTGATGGAGGCTCATAATTCGAGATACTCCATTCATCCCGGTTCAACAAAAATGTACCGAGACTTAAAGGAGTTATATTGGTGGGGTGGCATGAAGAAGGACATAGCAAGGTTTGTGTCCGAATGTACAAATTGTCAACAAGTGAAGGCCGAACATCAAAGACCGGGTGGCCTAGCCCAAGACATTGAAATCCCAACTTGGAAATGGGAAAATGTGAATATGGATTTTGTAGTGGGTTTGCCTCATACCCGGAAATGTCATGACTCGATTTGGGTAATTATTAATAGAATGACTAAGTCAGCTCACTTCTTACCGGTTAAAACTTCCTATAGTGCCGAAGACTATGCAAAGTTGTATATTCGGGAGTTGGTGAGGTTGCATGGTATGCCATTATCCATTATTTCGGATCGTGGTACCCAATTCACTTCTCACTTTTGGAGATCATTTCAAAAAGGCCTCGGTACTAAGGTAAAGTTGAGCACAGCATTCCATCCTCAAACGGATGGGCAAGCCGAAAGGACGATTCAAACACTAGAGGATATGTTAAGGGCTTGTGTCTTGGAGTTTAAAGGGAATTGGGATGATCATCTACCTCTCATCGAGTTTGCCTATAATAATAGTTACCACTCAAGTATTGAGATGGCACCGTTTGAGGCTTTGTATGGGAGACGATGTAGATCACCGGTAGGTTGGTTCGAAGTAGGTGAGATGACCTTGTTGGGCCCCGATTTGGTACTTGATGCTTTAGAGAAGGTGAAGATCATTAGAGAAAGGTTGAAGACGGCTCAAAGTCGTCAAAAGTCCTATTCTGACACTAGAAGAAGGGATCTTGAGTTTAATGTGGATGATTGGGTGTATCTGAAGGTTTCACCCATGAAAGGTGTGGTTCGATTTGGTAAGAAAGGGAAATTGAGTCCTAGATATGTAGGGCCTTATAGAATCGTGAGACGTGTTGGTAAGGTTGCATATGAGTTGGAATTACCATTGGAAATGACCATGGTTCATCTGGTGTTTCACGTGTCTATGTTGAAAAAACATGTGGGTGATTCTAGTTCCATTGTACCTATGGCAGTAGTGAATATTGAAGAAAACTTGACCTATGAAGAAGTTCCTGTGGAAATTTTGGACCGGCAAGTTAAGAGATTGAGGAACAAAGAAATTGCATCTGTTAAAGTCCTTTGGAGGAATCAACAAATAGAAAGTGCAACATGGAAAGCGGAAGCGGATATGATTAAGAGATACCCTCATCTTTTCCCCTCTACCCAAACCTAAGGTATTAAGTTGTCCTTGCTCAATTACTTGAAATCCTTTCATCTCAACTTTTCTTGTCATATGCTTGCAAAATTATGAAATATTTTTTTAACGATATTTTAAATTACACTGTTGCATTAATGATAGGTTGTTTGTTAATACTCTACTCTACTCAAGCTAAGTCTTTTCTCATTCGAGGACGAATGTTCCCAAGGGGGAGATAATGTAATATCCCCTAAAAACGTTGTATACGATGTTTCAATTTTTGCCTAAACATGATACAGCCTCTGTATTTTGGTCATAACTTTTCATAGAAATATCCAAATTGCGTGATTCAAATTTCTACGTAACCACAAGATCATTACCTACAACTTTTATGAAGACCATATTTTAAGATTCGAAGGTTAAATAGGTCAAACAAATTAATCTTTGTAAGGTAGGATGCTGTTACGGAAATGAGTGCTTATAGAAGAAACATCATATCGCACTGTAGGTTTATCCAAATTGGTTGATTCTTAAACAATATGAAACTAGACTTCCATATCTACAATTCTTATGAAGACACTAAATCCTAATAAGGAATTTATCTTATTCAAACGCAGCTCCCAAAAAGAGTATTCTGTCAAAGATAACTCATTTCACCTACCATAGAAAGATCTAGATATATTTGACATCACTCATGACAAAAATTGTCCTCCATTTAACATCATCCATGACATCAATATATTCCACTAAATTTTCAGATTTTTATTTTATAATTATTTTATTTATTGTTAGGTCATTTTTCCCACCTATAAATACCCACCTTATTTCCTCATTTTATTCATCAAGCTTTCTCAAGCAAATCTTCTCTCTATACACATTCTCAAATATAGTTTTAGTTCTTAGTAGTGAAGAAATACTATTCCGGTGATTCATATATTCCGGGTAGTACACAAAACGTTCCGGCAAGAAGAGAAGCTAGGACTCAAGAGTGTTCATTAAGTCTTCCGGTACCAACTAAAGCTTCGATTTCCAGGTATGTAAGGTTTCAATGAGAGTATTCCTTCCACTCTCATGTCTAAATTATTTTGATTATATGATAAATTATGTTTATTTTCTTTAAGCTTTACTCTAAGTTATGTGGGTGTTTATCCATGGGTTCTTCCACCCATGTAGTCCAAAAACTCTTTCAATTAAATATCTTGATTTCAAGTAATATTTTCTTATGCTAATTCTTAATTTTACTTAATAGTATGAATCATGGTTAAACTAATGATTATTGCTCTATTTTGATGCAACATAATTTCATATGTATGAATTGATGGTTTACAAGTAATTCTTTTATTTATCTATTTAAAGGTTCTTGAAATTCATGGTGGGTTGTTTAAAAGCATGATTTTTAATTAATGGATTTCAAAGTATTTATGTATATTTATTTACATACATATTTGCAAGTTGAAGTGATTTGAACCCACCTAATTTTACTATGTTTTTAATAAAGTTTGACTTGAAAGCTTTGACTCCAAATAAATGTTTATGAAAGCAATATCTATGATCAAAAAGGAAGTGTTATGAAATGAAAGAATGATGAAATGATATGAATGATGGATTCTTTATGCAATAAGGACAATTCTTGCATATTTGAATTATCAAATGTTTTAATGAGCTATTCTACCGAATATGATGTTTGAATTCTCAAGTTATACGCTATGAATATTTTGAAGTATTAAACTATTCCGTGGGATTGACTTAGCACCGAATGAGGCATTGAGGTGGGATTCGGTAAGGGAATCCTAGTAGCAACCCCTTGTCTCATTAACTATGTGCCAACATAGGAGCCCTTGTAGGCTTAGGCTAATGGATCTATAAATAGCCCTTAAAGTTAAAGTTAAAGAAATAAATGAAGTTGACGGAGTTCTACCTGGCAAGTAGTCTCCCCGGCCAACGTAGGGGGTTATGTTGGATTCCATGTAATAGCTCGCATGGTCTTAAATGTCGGTTATGGTTAGCTTCCCACAAAATGAATGTTTTAAAGGATATCCATATGATTTATTATGCATGTATTACATTATGTTCCATATTACATAAATGTTATAATATTTTCTCAATGTTCATGCATCCTTACATACTTAGTACATTCAAAGTACTAACGCATACTCTTTTGCCTACATGATATCACCATGTAGAGATCGGTGCTCCTCCTCGTTCTCCTCCACGTGGCTAGTTGATATTCCATTGAAGATTACTTTTGGTGAGTTCCCATATTCCGGGAACAATACTCCTTTGTCTTTCTAGCTTATAATATGTTAAGATATTTTATTATGGCATTTCTTCTATTATGATTGAGGGTGAGCTAGGACTTGTCTTAGCCCCATTAAATCTAATAGTTAGAGGTATTGTTGGACATATGTAAGTTGAAGATTTATTATTATTATGATTTCCGCTTGTCTATTTATCATCATTACCTATGAAAGGCTAAAAGAATGCTAAGAGGCTTGTTTGAGGTACTTTCGGGTTCCTCATTCGCCATGTCACGTCTAGGCCCTAGGCTTGGGTCATGACATCTGAACAGTAGGTACTTGGGGTACCTCAGTAGACCTTGCAGGTCGGCCCCTAGTTCTCCGTGGAGGCATCACTGACTGTGGAACCTCAGTGCTGGCAGCGTTCCTCTGACTAGTTGAACGTTTAGGAGGCATGTCTGAAACGTGTAAATGCACGAATTAGAAAGAAAGCTTTTATAGAGTTAAACTCTATCGCACGAACTTAGATTGTGAAAGAAGTGAAATAATTCCTAATGTCCTATAGCTTCCTGATTATAAGCGTGGTGCACGACACACCCATAAACAAGAATCTACTAGACACGGCTTCATAGACACCCTAGGACTCTTGAACTCTGTGCTCTGATACCAAGTTTGTCATGCCCCGAGAGGGCACCCTAGGCGTGGCCGGCACTCAAAAACCATTTCTGGCTTCCGAGAGAACCACATGGTCTCATTTCTTATTTATTCATCAGCGGAAGACTTAAGAATACTAATGTGGGCTTGTCATAATCAAAGGAAAAATAGATAATTCTTATAAGGAGTAGTTTCTAAGAAGAACTACTCCGATTACATCATCAGACTCTGTCTATGAAGCCTCTAATACTCTTAGATGGTGCCAATGACATGTCCATGGCTACCTCAAAAGAAACATCACACTCAAAAATAATAAAAGGATAAGGAGTTCCTTCGAATACAAGAAGGACTCACCAAATAGCTGAAAAGAAATGATCTTCAACGATGCGCCTGTTGAGGATCTCTAACACCTGTATCTGCATCATAAAATGATGCAGATCGAATGACGTCAGTACGTGGAATGTACGAGTATGTAAAATGGCAGAAAGGTAAGGACAGATATCAAGAAACTCCTCTCAAGAAAACTCAGCTCAGAACTCAACATTATCTCAACATGAATATGTAATGCAAGTTTAAAATATAATAATAAAAATAATAGTAATAAGCAATGCTTACTTAGTTGGGAGTTTCTCTAACCGACAACCATCACTTATGAGCTAGCGATGATACAACGAAGCGATGTCGTTGCCACATCCATCCAATACCTTGCTAGGGTAAAGGACATCACCATCTTGGATCCACTCATCAAAGTCCTCTTTTTGAGACTTAAGAGGCATAGCCTCCATCCTACGCTGGCTACATAGTTATGGGGTTTGAGTCAATTAAACTCTTACCCAACTCGGTGCTCAATACTACTCCCAAAATATGTGCTCATATTAAACTCATCATCTAGTCTCATTGGACTTTAATTTAAATCATCAAACTCATCTCATTTCATGTTCATCAATCATTATACTTCCAAAAATATCATTTACATCTCATCAAAACATCTTGCTCAAAATATCATTTGCTCAAATTCATTCAAACTCAACTCTTTTGCTCTTTCAAAACTCAATAAAATACATATATAGTATTAATTCATATAACTTTCTTTTTATCAATGAAAATAATAAAAAGCCAATATTTTTACTCAAAACATGTATAAAAATATTCATGAACATCAAATCAATTAGGATTCATGGGAAAGTAGCCATGAATAATAATTCCAATAATATGAGAGATAACAATAATAATATTAATGCATAAATATATCAAACTCAATAGAAGAAGAATTAATTTATTTATAATTCAAGATTTGGATAAAACTCAACTATAACTCAATTATAATGAATTTAAATATTGGGCGCATGGACGAACTCAATCCAATGCTATGAAAGCCTTACATACCTTAAATCCGAAGGTTTACTCCGAATTGGAACACTCTTGGACCCCTAGCCTTTTCTTCTCGCCGGAGCATTTTGTGTACTACCCGGAGTATAAAAATTACCGGAGTAGTATTTTTATACTACTAAAACTAGAACTATATTTGAGAAGAAGTATATAGAGAGAAGAAATATTTAAGAAAGCTTGATGAATAAAATGAGGAAATAAGGTGGGTATTTATAGGTGGGAAAGAGGGACCTAACAATAAATAAAATAATTATAAAGAAAAATCTGAAAATTTAATAGAATATATTGATGTCATGGATGATATTAAATGGAGGACAATTTATGTCATGAATGATGTCAAATGTATCTAGATGTTTCCATGGTAGGTAAGATGAGTTCTTTTTAACAGAATACTCTTTTTCGAAGCTATATTTGAATAAGATAAATTCCTTATTAGGATTTGGTGTCTTCATAAGAATTGTAGATATGGAAGTCTAGTTTCATATCGTTCAAGAATCAACCAATTTGGAGCAACCTACAGTGAGATATGAATTTTCTTCTATAAATACTCAATTCCGTCACAATACTATATCTTGCAAAGATTAATTTATTTGACCTACTTATACTCTAAATCTTAAGATATGTTCTTCATGAAAGTTATAGGTAAGGATGTTGTGGTTACCCAGAAATTTGAATCACCTAATTTGGATCAACCTATGAAAAGGTATGCCCAAAATACAGAGGCTGTATTATTTTTGTCGAGAATTGAAATACCGACATACAACATTTTAGGGGTTGTTACAAAGTACCAACCCAAATCACATACAATTCGTACTAAATAGTATCTAATAAAGATCAGTCAAAATAAGAGACCGTATCCTACTTCCAAGCCAACCATGATCTGAATCCACCAATCTGAAGATTTCCACCTCTGAATCCCCTTCAATTGCTGCCAGACTAAAAAGATATTGAAATGGCTCTTTACACCAAAATCAGAATATTCAACGATGGACCCAAAATTGGGTCTAAAAATGAAACTTATAAGCAACTTCCTATCATCCAGCTTAGGCTATATCTAAAGCCACCAATGAACACCACTACTCCAACTTCAAATGACAAATAAAGCCTCGAGACCTACTAACACAATCACAAAGAACTAATAACAACAGTAATAAGGCACAACGAGAGATCACACTTAATTTCTAACTAGTCATAGTTAGCACCAAAACCCTCAAAAGGGACGATTTCAAAAGATTGAACAAGCAAACATCCACTTCACAATTAGGAATAAGACTAAGGCAAAGAAAAGAGACGGCCAACTAGGATTACCACAACACCATAGAAGGCTATACTACCTTTCGCACAACTCCAAAAGCCACAAATCCCTCAACTACCACTAAACCCAAACACCAAGACTGCCATAAAGGAACCAACCAGATAGGTCAAGAGGCAAACCAAAACTTCACAGCTTTAATAATAATGATACTAATAAGATATAGGAAAGAATTGACAAGCGGGATCTACTGCAACCCACAAGAGGCTACACCTCTATTCACGTACAGCCTCAATAGCTAACCTCTCATGTACGAATATAATAATGCCAAGCAATAAAGGAAGCCGTCAAATCCAAGTAAACCAGAATAGCGGGGAAGAAATACTAATCAAAGCAAAGCTAGATATGCACACTAGTAAGAAGAGCTACACAACCACTTATCCAATGGGTCAGCACGCAACGAAGGTGACCTTCTAATCCAACTAAATCCACCAGCACCACAACTTTCAGAACTAATAAAGTTGGTCTAGTTACCTATCTAACAAGTATCGGCATAACAACAACAGCAACCAGTAAGGGAGACAAAAAAGAAACGCTAACTAGCCTGATCAGAAACTCATAACATTGCCACCAAGGCAAAGGTACAGAGAGTTTCTCAACAACCACTTCTCAACATAGAAACTAGACCTAGTCGATCTGTTGCATCCAAAGCACACGCAAGTGTACGTGATCTCACAATAGTAAAGTGACTCTTTTCAGAGCTGAATTGGCAGACCTAAAGGACTCTAATTAGGATTTAAATCACTTTTCAATGAACTAAATTAATTGCGTGTGTTGTAAAAAGTTGAGATTTTTTGTTACTTCTAATTTCAAACAATTGTAAGAACGACTACTGAAGACGATTCAATGGTTTCACTAGAGTTTTAATAAGGTTAAAATGAAATCTAGGGATGTAAAATTTATAGATGTCAGGCATCATACTCCTTACTTCGGTATCTAATGGGTCATTAAATTACTAATTTATAGGGTTGATATTACAATCATGGTCTTCCAACTTCTAATTCCCTACTTTGTTGACAACCTAACTACATCATTAAGCGGGGATAGGCATGAACCAACAAAAATACATTAATGTTATCATCCATTTTAGTAACCAAACAAGGTATAAAGATGTGTGTCACGGGTATCCTATACATGAATCATCCTAGTTAACCCTAGAAAAAATATGTTCTCTATATTCCATGTTCTATCACTTATCCTTCTTTCAAGTTCAAGATAGACAACAAATTTATCCTAATGTTGGCCAGACATTAAAATAGTAAAATCAAGAATGCAGGAGTAACCATGAATAAAAACCCATTATCAACCAAAGTATGGTAATATTATACCATAATCTTGTGGCTTCAGCCCTAGAATAGGGAAACTTAGCCACTCATAGTTTGATTTACAAGACAAAAATGTTTTATGAATACTCAACAAACAGAAATAAAGGAAGAAGGTAAGAAATAATAACCTTAAGAAGTCTTCTTCCTATTCCCCATTCGTATTCTCCAAAATAAAAGACTGAATAATATTTCATTAATAAAACTGAGCTATTTATAGAGTCTAAAATAATGATGCAATCAAATTTAAGGTCCCAGGTCCATGATAACTCAGGCCTTCTCCACGACGTGGCCTCAACACGGACTCCACTGTTTAAGGAATTATCGATGTTGTCGTGGACCTCTTCCATATTCCCTCTTTCACTTTGGCTTTAGCCTTTTTTCTCATCTGTCGCGTCCTTCTTGAGCCTGAATTTCGTTCTTCTCTATTTTTTAGCTCTTTTTACTCAGGTTGCATCCTACAAAATCTCTAATCACATTTGTTAGCCCAAATTACATAAATATACCAAAACCTAATCCATGACAAGGACTTTTCTCTCAAACTTAACTAAAATTATGGGTTGGACATGGTAATTGCATGTATATATACACCTAAGATCACGATCCACTACTAAAAGAAATTAACTACAACACTAAAACACATACACACAAGTCTAAGTAATGTTTCCCCCACAGTCATGATATAAATAACAAGTCAAATAGGCATGTATGGGTATGAAAACCCTAAAACCACACAATATACCCAATAAATAACAAAACAATGAATTTACCCAAATATAATCAATATTTGGACCCTCGGCCTTTGGCCGGCCTATAGGAGCATAGACCAAATCCTGACTGACCTCAACCTGAACAAATGAAGTACCACCAGCAACACTCTGAGAAATACCTCGAACTGGAGGTGGCATAAACCCATGAAACTAACCTATCTGAACAAACTACCTACTGGTCCCATGTTAGGGGCACTCTTTAGACCGATGACCAAGCCCCCCACAGATGCGACAAGGTCCAACCGCTTTAGCCTAGGAGTAGGAAAAGTCTGAAATATCCGAAAGATCAACTCTTGCCTGGAGCACTCCCTAGACTAGTGATCAAACTCCCGACAATCATAACAATCTCTATAGTCTGAAGCCCGACGTGAAGAAAATGATGAACTCCCTGGACTTCCCCTAACAAACTATGGACCATCTTTAACACCCTGGGAACCACCCTAGCTAATTGTACTGAGGTCTTGTGACACTCTCTAACAAAGTGGCCTACCTCACCACACTCATAGCAATCGCTACCAATATCAACCTGCTAGAAAGACCCAAATAGAATAGAATGAGCTTTGACACCTGAAGGCCCAAAGAACTTACATTGAGAAGTCTTACTTGAAGTCTATCTACTGTAGACTTCGCAACCTGCCTCAGAACCTCTAGTGCCACTATCATAGGCCTGATATGTTGAGAAAGAAAATGACCCTCACTGAACTGATACTCACCTCCAAAATGGGATGCTATCACCATTCTACTAATGTCAAGGCCTCTTACCACTATCTCTATAAGCCTCAAGGCATGCCTGCGCTACAGCCCTCGCATTCTAACAACCTGGGGAAAGGTAGACCTAGCTTCTTTCAAATGATCTGATGCCAAATAGAGTGGCAAAGACAACCCCCTAAAGAACTCTAGACTCATGTACTGATCTATGGGGAATAGTATAGGGGTAGGCCCTACTCACTAAAAAATCCCAACACATACTCAGATACTAACGATGAACCCTGTTTGGGACCAATTAACCCAACTTTGTCCTAAGAATAAGGAATCCAATCGCTCCTCGAACACGGTCTCAGGCCCAAGAATCACTAGTCAATAAGGCATCACAAGCCTATTGCTAAATATAAAAGGGCAGCCCGATGCACTAAAGCTCCCACTATGCGTGGGGTTTGGGGAAGACCACAAGGGTCTATTGTATGCAGCCTTACTGATGGCATGCTATCACCTCAAACATAAAGTAAAGTAATTGAAAAATGGCTCAAAATCAAATAGAGGGAGATGTATCTCTAGGAATGATGCCTTACCCCAAATATTCTACTCTAGCTCACAACCAAGCAACTTTAAGCTAAACCTATGGCTAAAATGAGCCACTAAGGACACAGGCACTAGCACAAGGTATATCATCTGAAACAAGTCCTACTAAAAGCTAAGCTTAGCTATAAGGAAAATAAAGCACATACTAAAGTATCTAAGGCTCAACTCTAGCCTAAGACCATCAATATCAATCCTAAAAAGGATAATAACACTAAGTCAATAACACAAACAAGGCCCATAGCCTAAGCTAAGGATTTCACAAGACTATCCTAGTCTAAGGCTCAACCGGGAACCAAGAAAATGGAATAGAAGGAGGCAACCCTATACTCAGAAAGTACCAACCTAAATCAAATGAAATTCATACTAAACAGTATCTAATAAAGCCCAATCAAAATGAGGGACCATAGCCTACCTCAAAGGTGATCACGCGTGCTCTGAATCTACCAATTTGAAGCTTTCCATATCTGAATCACCTTTAATTGCCGCCAAAGTAAAAAATTATTTATCATGACATCAATATGGTTGTTTTGATACCAAAATCACATATTTGGAGATGAACCCAAAATTAGGTCTAAATTACATCCCAAAATTTGTGTACTAAAATGGAGCATATTTGGGGCTCGAAACAGCCCAAAATCAGCCCATGCATTTAAATTACCACGAAAGCTAAAGAAGGAAAGAGGGCAGTCCCTTCGAATATAAAATCACTTTACTACAACACTTTCTGAAGCAACTGAATACTCCAATGTGTAGTCATGATCCACACGAACTCCTAGCACTTGAAATTGCCTCAAACGGAGTCTCCTAGCTCCTAAAATTGACAAAATGCGAAATAAGAATGAGCTGATACATGACTCGTCTTATTGAAAGGAACAGTCCCAACAAGCCATCGCGATTACGAAACCCAAGGATCGCGATCGCATCTTAAAAGAGAAGAGCCCATCGCGATTGCAGAGAGATCCTCGCGAACGCGGAGGCCAGCGTTACAGGGCCTTCTGAATGAGAAGGCCTAGAGACAATGCTTTGCAAACGCAAAGGACATCTTGGCCTGGACTAGCTGAGTTGCATCAGCTGATTTCGGCCAATGCCAAAGTCTCTGACGGAGTGTTCAGGATACATTCAGAACCCCGTGCGCCCAAACAAACTATGTATCCCACTAACTTTGATATTCCAAACTCAATGACACAGTCATAATTTCTATCCGAGGTCATTGATGAAAAGTGGGCACCACATTGAAGCGCCACTTTTGTCCAATTCTACAAGGGGCTTCATAATGAGTCTTGAAGCCTCGGAATTGCAAAAAGGTTGCTTTAGACCAAACTCGATTTTTCGAAGTTAACTGTCCTGGCAAAATTTAAATCTGAGTGAGTTTACCAAGAATATTAACCAAGGTCAAACTTAGGCCAAAGCTTAAAGACTAAAACGCCTAATGGCTCAAACTCATACCAAAAGCCTTGGGAACTGAGTCGACTATGCAACTTGCCTAAAATGACCATTTTGGAGTTGATGAAAGCATTAGAATTTCATTCTAAGGACATTTTCCTGGAGTTTCGACCAAAGTCAACCATTCAAACTCCAAGAGCTCCAAAACACATAAACAGACACAAAAAATCAAATAAGTGACTAGGCGACCGACTGTCAGTCCCAAGAGGTCATAAATGGCTTGGGGTCACTACAGGAAAGCTGTAAACACTAAAAAGATCAGAAAATGAAGGAAATAACCTGGAGGGTCATTATAATTTTGGATGACTCTCAAAATTCATCTGTTTCATATAAATTGAAACAAAATGAATAACATAAACTGGGCCCGTGCTCGTGTATCTAGTTATTATAACAATATTTACTTATACCAAGTTTTTAAGAAAAAGGAGTGAAAGGTCTTCATTCATGTGTTCAAATTAAAATTAGTGACATTTACTTGGTCAAATGGGATTAAATAAAAAGTAGAATTTTTTAGAGGAATTAAAAATTTAGGGTGCATATTAGAATTTCAAAAAATTTAAGAAGTCTCCCTTCCTATTTTAAACTAGTAAAATTTACTAGGACTTCGTGGTGGAATTTTTTTTAAATTAAAATATGACCAATTAATTCTCTTTTTTTGGTCAACAAGTTTCATTTTCATTCAATCAAAAAATCATACAAAATGACTAACTCTTTGGACTTAGAGCTAGCTCCCAAACACAATTGCAATACTAGCAGCTATTTCAAACAATGAACTACCAACTATAGATATTACATTTAACTAGGATAGCCTATGAGTTGTCCAAATAAGACCTCCAGTTGTGATGTATTTTTCCCTCAATATACACCTGTATGATAATCTTCTTTAACCTCCGTTTAGTGGTTCCCCTTGTAGCATTGAACCTCCTATTGTTCCTTTAAGTCCAAATGTTGTAAATGGTAGCTGCAAAACAGAATCCCACTATTTCGGCTCTTGGTCTGCTATTTTTAACCTTGCTTATTATCCATGTGACTTCAAAGTCCAAGTTGACTAGTTATCTATGATAGCCTAACCAATTCGGTATTGTTGTCCATACATATAAAGAATAAGGACATGTATAAAATGGGTGGTTAAATATATTCACTTGATTAGTATGGCATAAGACACAATCAGTATCCACAATTATATCTCATTTCAAAACTCTATCCACAGTAGAGATGCCATCCACAATATGAATTCATGTCTTGGCAACATACACTTAAACCAAGTGTTTCCACTTAACCTGCGGGTATTGAAGCCTGAGCATCACATAGCTGTTCCAGATGCTAGAGTTGAGATTTTGTCTTCCACCAGTTAGCCCATAAATATTGTTATACCAAATCCTTACATTAAATAACTTCATTGCATTAATTTCTATTACAACTTATATTTATATCTCTCAATTTAAATCATGTTTATGATCAACATAAGAATCCAGATCATTCAAGATGAAAGTCATACAAACACAACTATATAATATACAAAAACCAATCAAAATTGGGAACATGAAAATATGGACAACCTGGAGGAGGAATAAAAGTAATAAGGAGATACCTCAAGAAAATATCTCACTAATATTGATGAAGATACATTTTTTCCAACACATTTCTTGGGCATGGAAACTAAATTCAAGTATCATAAATAAATTATAGTTAAAAATTATTTATCCTTCTCTTAAACCATTAGAACTTACCTGATTTTCACTAGTTAAATAATGCACTAATAACATTTAGAATAACTTCACAAAAATACTAAGAAACTCTAAAAATCTTTGTCAGCCTCCTTAGAAACAATTGAGCCAGTCATCTAGTAATTAATATATTTCTTTAGGGCTTAAGTGATCTCACATTTTCAAAGTGATTCAATCCAAGTATAGTAACAAACAACACAAGACAAATATAGAAGCAACAATCTTTGATTTTAGACAGTACAAAGTTTTCCGAATTAATAGCGAGTTACAAGAATGTTGGTTAACATAACTTCACGATAAAAAAAGTTGGAATAATTAGTCTGATGTTAACATCTTTTTTCATTGTACCATATGGCTGTTGTTAGAAATTTAAGTTGTCACAGATGGTATGTTCGACTCACCAGTAACCTTCGTTAAATTGTACTCGAATTCACTATTCAAAGTTAAATGTAAGTGATCGGAAATTGTAGAAGTTTAGTCTTCTACTTTTTAAATTTTTTAATACTTCGTTAACTCCAACCTCTAATTAGCTTACATAAAATAATTTGTTTGACAAATAAGTTATTTTCCTGATCGCACAATAAAACCAAGTTAAAGGAAGGATCTCAAAATATATTTCAAGTTATATACTGCATAAAAACATATCAAAGAAAATAAAGAAACATTGAAACACACTAATTATATGGTTTAATTAAGAACAAAAATATAATGTTAGGTATATGAAATTAACCGAGAAACCAATACACAACAACAACCCAATGAAATCCCACAACGTGGGGTCTGGGGAGGGTAGAGTGTAGGCAGACCATACTCCTACCAAGGTAGGACGGCTGTTTCCAAGAGACCCTCGGCTCAATAAAAGCATAAAAGCATAAAAAAGGGTCAGATAAGGTTAAGAAATTCAAAGCGATATAGGAAAATAAATAACGAAATTGGCACAGATAAAATAGAATAATTGAAGTACGGAAAGTAATAAATAATAACACAAATAGCACAAATGAGAGCATAAGAAATTGTAATGCGCTCATGCGCCTACGAATAGGAAAGAATAACGAGATTATGTACTAGCCTTCTACCCTAATGTGGGTCCTCAACACCCTCCTATCTAAGGTCATGTCCTCGGTAAGCTATAACTGCGCCATTTCCTGTCTAATCACCTCTCCCCAATACTTCTTCGGCCTACCCCTACCTCTTCTGTAACCATCCATGACCAACCTCTCACACCTCCTCACTGGGGCATCTATGTCTCTCCTCTTCATATGTCCAAACTATCTCAATCACATTTTCCGCATCTTGTCTTCCACCGATGTCACTCCACCTTGTCCCGAATAGCCTCATTTCTAATGAGAAACCAATGCAACCCAAAAAAATTATAAGTAGGATATATAAATTAGTGAAAAAAGAAAATGGGCACGTGATATAATTGAAAGGTTACTCCACGTATTGCTTGACGTAAAACGGATAGTGGATTTGTTTCTTTCTTTTGTTGAATCTTTTTCATGCCTTGAGTTTTAGCAGCAAAGTTCCTAAAATTTTTCATTCATTAACCATTATTAACAAAAAAACACAAAAGCAGTATCAAAGGTGAAATAACAAATTATTAAGAACAAACGGATTCGTGCATCTCTTCTTTACGACCTGATCTTGTTGCCTTCTCCTTGTTTAAGAATCATGAATGTGAAATTGTTTTTTGAAAGAACATTGTCACGGACTTAGATTTCACACTAAGACTTCCGTGCGGCACTTGACAACTTACTTACGAATCTTTCACGATCTTGCAAGCTCAAGTAAGCCTTTATGACTAGATCGCTAAGGGAACACTAGATTATAAGAAGACAAGAGAGCTTTTATGAAGAAGGCTTTTGTATTGCTTTGTAAGAATGCTTGTTTGCTTCATCTTTTACAAATGAATGCCCCCTCTATTTATACTACTCCTAAAGGGCCTAAGTGCAAATAAAATTTACTATACAAGTCCTTCCATAGTTACAAAGAAGTCCCTACTCTAGAACTCTCCACACACTCTAGAGAATTCCAAGTCTTTCAAGACTTCTCTACAAGCTTCTACAAGAATCTAGAGTCTTCCACTAACCTCTCCAAGACTCTAGGTTCTTCTACCTTCTTCAAGAATTCTCTTGGACATTCTAGAGTCTTCTATTAACCTCTCCAAGACTCTAGATCTTTCCCCCATCTTCATGATCAAGTGGCGGGTTATGACACTCTCCCCCACCTGATATGGCGACGACCTCGGCGCACTACTGCTACAAAAGCCTCCAGACTTAGTCTTGAAACTGCCACAAGTCTTCATACCATTCTTATGTGACCTCTTCCAAAGATTGTCCCTTCTAGTGGACGAGGAAAATGACAGTGGCCTGTTGTCCCTATTCCTGCTTTGTTCAGTCAACACTGGCCTCCGTTCTTTCTGGCACTTTAGAGGCAAGTGTCTTGGCAACTTTTTCGGCATCACGCCCTTCTTCATGCAAGGTGGCAATGCCTTTCTAGAACCATTGTCTTCACTCAAACTCACAATGGTGTCTATGAACGTCGGTACTCCCTCCTCTAGGCCCTTCTCAAGCTGCATGGCCGAAAGTTGGGTTGGTCCTTCCATCTTCGGCACCTTGACTAGGGGCACCATACATGATCCCTCTTGCTCCATATCTACGAGTTGTTGGAGGTAGGGGTCGATCACCATATGGCATTGCTGGAAGAACTCCTGCCCAAGGACGATATCAAAGATATCTAAGGGAGCGACGGTAAAGTTGGTCTTACCTCGCCACTTGCCCAATGTGATGTCTACTCTTTGAGCGACTCCGCACACAGGTGTAAGGGGTGCATTAACCGTCCTGAGGCAGGCATCACTTGGACTGTAACTTAGCCCCAACTTCATAACTGCTGACTTGGTCATTATGTTGGCCTCTGCACCTGTGTCAACCATTGCACGAGCGGGTCATCCATTGATCATGATGTCTACATAATGTGCGTCGTACTCCTTCGGCTTTCCTGATTGCTTTGCGATAGTTCCGCGTAGTCCAATCAGGCCCAATTGCGTTGCGTCTGAACTTTGCTCTTACATTTGTGCATCTTTCCCCTTCCATTCTCGTAGGATGGCACCAAGGTTCTTCAGTTCAGGACACCTTGCATAGCCATGCGGCCCTCCGCATAGGTAGCATCCATTCCCCTTCGCATTATGTGCCTTTCTGTCGGCATCGCCTTGTCGTCCAGCCTTCTTACCATCGGACTTATGGTTGTCGTAGTTTTTGGGATGAGGTTGTTTCTCTTCACAATCTCTCCCACCTTGGTTATGACTACCTCTCATCTCATCTCCTCTTCCTCGGTTATGTTTGTCATGCCTGAAGTTTGTCAAAGCTTCGGCTTGTGTGATGGCTTCATCGATGGTGCTGACTTAGCGACGCTCCAACTCTGTCTTGGCCCAACTCTGTAGTCCATCCATGAAGTGGAAGAGTATGTCTTCATCCATGAGGTTGGGAATCTGAAGTGTGAGAGTAGTGAACTCTTTCACATAGGCCTGTATGCTACCCATTTGCTTCAATTCCCGAAACTTGCATTTGGCCTCATAGATGACATTGTTGGGGAAGAAGGCCTTCTTGAACTCATTCCGGAACTGCTCCCAGGTGTTGATAGTGCATAGACCCTTCCCGATCTCGGACTCCTTGCGCTTCCACCATAACATGGCCATCTCTGAGAGGTATAGCACGGCCGTGTTGATCCTCGTCTCATCGCTCTTCACTTTGTTACACTTGAAGTAATTCTCCAAGTGACAAAGAAAGTTGTCCACCTCTTGTGCATCACGGACACCTTTGAACATTAGTGGCTTGGGAGCCTCAATCTTGGCCTCCCAGTCCGCACTGGATGTCATGCATCTCCCAGCATCTATGTCTCCTTTGAGTGCTGCCATCTCGGCCTTCATAGTCTCCATCGTGCTTAGCGCCTCCATGAGCCGACACTTCAAGGAAGTGATCACCTCCTTCACCTCATACTCGGCAGCCTTGCGCACCTCCAACTCCTTCCGGATGTTGTCGTTCTCCTCAAGGGTGAACTCCTCTAGAGACTTGAACTTGTCGTCGACCTTGTTCAAGCGCTTGCCTAATATCTCCACAGCTTGCCGGGCAGCATCCACCTTTGCAATCCACTCCATGTCGGGTGTGACATCCACGGGCTCCTCGCCTCGCTCATCATCACTCACCTTAGTGGCCGAGGATGAGTAGGATGTTAGGGCCTCGCTTAGTGTAGGCTCAAGCGGCACCTTCTCATTTCTCTTAGAGTTTTTCCTTCCCTTGCAGTGCTTCCTTCCAACATCTTGCTTGACGTTGGTGGTGGTGGTGGTGTTTATGTCTCCCTCACTTGTCATATCCCTTAGTAGAACCTGGATCTGATACCACGTTATCACGAACTTAGACTTCACACTAAGACTTACGTGCGGCACTTGACAACTTACTCACGAATCTTTCACGATCTTGCAAGCTCAAGTAAGCCTTTATAACTAGATCGCTAAGGGAATGCTAGATTATAAGAAGACAAGAGAGCTTTTATGAAGAAGGCTTTTGTATTGTTTTGGAAGAATGCTTGTTTGCTTCATCTTTTACAAATGAATGCCCCCTCTATTTATTCTACTCCTAAGGGGCCTAAGTGTAAATAAAATTTACTATACAAGTCCTTCCATATTTATAAAGAAGTCCCTACTCTAGAACTCTCCACACACTCTAGAGAATTCCAAGTCTTTCAAGACTTCTCTACAAGCTTCTACAAGAATCTAGAGTCTTCCACTAACCTCTCCAAGACTCTAGGTTCTTCTACCTTCTTCAAGAATTCTCTTGGACATTCTAGAGTCTTCTATTAACCTCTCCAAGACTCTAAATCTTTCCCCCATCTTCATGATCAAGTGGCGGATCATGACAACATGCTAAATAATTTTCTAAATATTCTTTATTCAAAATATATGCGAGGGTGAACCGTGGTGTACTCCTATTGGGGATGAGCGATATTTAGAAATTTTCTCGTTGAGAGAAGTTTTTGTGTTCTCTTTGATGACAGGCAACATAGCTATGTTTTTCTCTACCTTTGTTAATTTGTCAAGAATCACCAATTTTGGTGACACGTGTTTCTAGAAAAGATATTGTGGACACTTTAATCTCCATTTATCAGTCTCCAACATTAAAATTTCAAGAAATGAAGATGGAAAATTAAACTTCTTAGCATTCTAATATCTACTCAAAGCATTAAGACTTAAGATAAGTAGTTTTTACACTATTTAAGTGATAATATATTCTTGTACAATAATTTCACTATGATTAAGTTTTTTTAGAATAATGTATACCCCTAAAAAAGTTTGTTCATGAGACTTTTGTGATGTTGACTTGCAACAAGTTGTAGAGAGCAACACAAGGATAGAGAATTGATTGATATGAATGGAGAAAGAAGAATTTGAAACTGAATGGATCAATTTGAGTGCGGTCAAAGAAAAGTATTTGCAAGAAGCAAAAAAAGTAACTAATGCATCGACTATTAAAGAAGTTATAGCGTAAAAACCGACTAGGGTTTAAGTAGTGTTTTTGATAGAAAAGGACTATTTTTAGGGTAAAAGACAGAGAAAAATAAACAAAAATTTGTCAAAAAAAGATAAAGGCAATTGCTATTTAACGCCACCAAGCTAAGGGTTCTCTATTATATAAATATTTCAAAATTTGAAATTTTCCACTTTTTCGTCCATTTTCAATCTTCCATTGTTTTCTTTATCTCTATCCTTCCATCTTATTCTTTCTTTCCTTCTCTCTCTATATTTTTCTCTTCATCTTTTTGTTCTTCTTATTTTGTCGCCCTCATTGTTGCCATCATCAATATCGCCGCTTCCATCGACATTCATCCTTTTCAATGAGTTGGTGGTGGAGAAAGAGGTGATGGTGATTGTGGAGAAGGTATTGGTGACTGTGGTGGAGGTGGGGGTTGTTAGAGAAAAAATTAATTTTAGAAAAAGAAGAGTCGTCACTTAATTTTTTAAAGAAATTAAGAAAACTTAATTTAAAAGAACTTAACAAATTTAAGTCTTAAAATTAGAAAAAATGGGTAAGGGTTCAAATTTCCACTTTGAGAAGGTGTTAGCACTCAAAATGGCCGTTTACGTGTAGTTATCCAGCGATTTGAAAATTATTTGACTAACATTGGAAAAATTACTTGTAAGTAGTAAAGATAAATATATTTATTTGAGCAATAAATCAACTTGAAATACTTGAGATAATTTATCAAGAAAATATACTCTATTAAATGACTAAGTAAATAAATTTTAAATATGTTTAAAGAGAAGTAGTAGATTTAATGTATTTTAACTAAATTAAAAGAGACTAATACTTTGATTAAATAGCAAAAATCACTTGAGCTATTTAGGAAAAAATAAATTTAGAGAAATACACTTTAAACTCAATTGATTTGAAAGAACGTCAACTTAAAAACCTTTAAGATAATTTGAAAGAAAATTATATTTGTTGAAATGTCTAAGTAAAAGAAAATACTTAAATGAAATTATTTTTAAAGAATAAATTAACAGAAAAAATGGTTTCTCTTTTAGGAGAGTTCAATTAAGTTAAACCAAACTAAATCAACTTCTACGCAAGTATAAATAAATGTAAATAAATTATTACAATCCGAATTAAATATAAATAAATAAACTATGAAAATTTGGCCCAACAATTAGTTTTTGTACGCCTGGACTAAATTATTGGGCCACCTGCGCTTTGGGCCTTAGGCCCAATTCCACTATATATTGCGGATGTATATACATTGTATATCAGTGTATACAGTCCTATTTTCATGTATATTGGACTGTATATACACTTTATACAGCCTATTTTCAGCTCCAGCAACCTGTAAATCAGCATCCCTATCTATTTTTTTTGAAGATGATGACTCAAAAAAGGGTATTTTGATCTCTGTGGCTCAACGTCGAAATGCAAATAATAGAGAAAGTTCATATTGAACTTGAACGATGGTTCATACAATAAACAAAAAAGATAAAATTAGTAAATGAATAGAGAGAAAGCAATTGAGATATGATTCTTATTAATTGAATAAAGGACACTTAGATATCTCATTTTAAGTGCGGTCACTAAAATCTAAAGAAAAACAATATGAAACTTGCATCTAACAATGAGATACCTTATTAATTCTAATTAATCATTTGTTGTACTAAGAGACCAATTCGTGCATAACATTTAATAATACAAATATGAGCTACTGTATATTAACAAATAAACATATATATGGCATATGCATTATAACTTCACAGTAAATAAATAGGGACAACACAACTCAAGATCCAATTACCACTAAATTTAACTTGGTATGGTGAATATTTGAGGCATTAGAATGAAATATCAAAACACACATATGTATATATGTATAACACTTAAAAGGATCAAATATGAGCATAATAATATAACACATAATGACCAACAACATGCATACATGTAGAAAAAAACTAAAGAACAAGGAATTAACCTATTGTCACGACCCAATTCCTCAGTTCATGATGGCACCTAATATAACCCACCAGTAGGTAAGCCAACCCGTCAACCGGAACTTCAAGTAATGGATTTAAGGGCAGAAACTAAACAAAAGTGGCAAATTATAAAGATAGGCAGAAAGGATAAGAGGAAGTAAACCAAAACATGATATAAACAACTAAAGATCCCTCCCAAAGTATGGAAGTCACAAGTACATAGATGCTACAATATAAAAGATGAGTACAAGTCCTGAAAGTGGACTAAAAGTATATATAACAACTGGCTTATCAAAAGGCAAAAGATGGGCAGTCCATACTGAAGGAGACTGAAATGATCCAAAAATACCAAGTGTTCACCCTAGTCTCCGAAACTGACTGCAATACGCTCGATTTATCCATGGAAGTAGCTGTTGCTCGGTCCTACATCACAATAGTAGATGCAGAGTGTAGTATGAGTACCAAGACAATAGGTACCCAGTAGGCATCATAGGCCGACTAAGCAGAAAATATAAAAATAATATGATAAAGAGGAATAAGCCTAAATAGGAGTCAACATAAGAATCACAATGGAAACGTGTACTACCTATTAGAACTAAAGATAACTATACCCAACTAGACCCCCATAAGCCCAGCTGGAACACTCATGTGCAAGTTAAATAAAAAACTGGATAAACCCCCATAAGCTCGCCAAGTACAAAGAATAGCTACAACTATCACGGCTGGAAAATAAGAATCTGCGATGTCAGAAACCGAATAATTGCATCACTTCCAAACCCAAAATCTCCAAAAGTCAATAAATAAGAGGTGCCTTAGGGGTCGAGGTTAGGACTGGGACCTAGATGCTTGCTCGAATGTACAATATGGCCAAGGCCGAGACTGGTACCCAGATGGTCGCCATAATACATAAGTACGATCAAGGCCTATACTGGTACCTGAATGCTCTCCGTAACACATCGATATGATCAAGTCCAGGACTAGGTACCCAGATGTTCATCATACTAGCAAGCCGGTAGAGGTCGAGGCTGGGTACCCGAATCTCTCCGATAATTCAAAATGGAGGCCAGGACTGGGTACTCGAATGCTCACAGATAATTTATCTCATGGTTTCAAATATATCATTTCAAACTAAACAACAATAGTACCGAAAATCTTTTCCCTAATGAGTCAATTGATATACCGCCAAAAACTTGAATCGAAGCCAAAGTCAACGATCATGAAATTTATTATTGCCGACGCATCACAAAAGTCACGATTATACCGAGTTATGGATGAGGGTATTTTTAAGAGCGACGCCTAGCTAAGGCCAAACTACCATGCACTAGCTCGCTACACCATTCTACAAGGATCTAAGTCCACTAGAGCGGCGCTGGGGCATCTAAAGCAAGTTTACATCCTATACTAAGGCCAACATACTCCACAGTATCAACAATATGCTCATTCAAACCTCCTTATAATACTAACATAATGACAAGATACACATGTTTTTAAATACCCAAAAAATCTGATAACAAGCCTAAAGCATGAATTTTAACACCTTAGATATACAGTTAAACTAACCAACCAAAATTCTAACTATTTCAACATGCTTTCACACATTCCAGCTCAATCTAAAGAAAGATAAACCGTAGCCTACCTGTAGGCTAAACACGCGAGATTTAAATTACTGTGCTGGGGCTTTTCCCTTACGAATGGCATCGAAACGCTGCCACGCTGTCAAAAATAGAACCACGACGTCTATATGATCGTTTAGATACTAATTTCATAATTTTTGGAGATGGACCAATTTCGGAGTCTAAAATGGGAATAGTGGGACCTGCATATGAAATTCTAGATATGACCCTCAAAATAGGTTTCAAACATCACCTCAAGCTCACAATTCAGATTTATAACATAATTTGGGGTGAAAACAAAATAACGCAAGACGATCAAACAATCAATTCCCACATTTTCAAACTAAATAAATAAATAAGGTAGCCTCTTTACGCATCGATTTCTCAAAAACAAAAATCTTTCAATTAAAAAAAATTATACCATGACGTTTCTTGCAAAAAAAAACCACAATTTAGCCTCAAGAATCACTCAAAATAGAGTTATATTGACCAAGATATATTCTTCCAAAATTCAATAAAATTTCATTCCAATAAAGACTAAATCAGTAACTAAACACACATTTTTACCTCAAACAAAGCTTCCCCTCGTATTTATGATTTCACCAAGCTATTTATCATGAAATTCTCTTTAATTTAGACCCTTGAATCACCAAAATCGGGTTTATATACGCTAAAAAATAACTTCTCAAAGTTCTTCAAAAAATTATTCCGAAAATGGACACTACTGCAAATAAAATCAAGATTTTTACCTAAATCGAATGCTCCAAATCAGTTTTCTAGCTCTCCAATGCGTTCTTCACAAAAAATCTAACAAGTTTTCCTTTTGAATTACCTAATTTGGAGCTATATAACTCAAGTTATGGGGTTTTAAAGTTTAGACCAACCCCCCCCCCCCCCCCCAAAAAAAAGAGCCTTGTTGTTGTGCTGCTACTGCAGATTTTGGAAAAATCCAAAATCTCCTATAGGGTGCTCGGGATTCGTTCGGAATCTGATAAAAATAAACCATATATGCTACTGCACTAAATTTGATATTTTGGACTGAATGGAGCATTCATAATTCCCATACGAGATTATTTTAATAAAAAGTGGATCCCACATCCAAGTGTCATTTTAAGCCATATTCCACAATGGGCCTCGAGATTAGACCAGAAGACTCGAAAAGCGAACGAAGGGTCGTTCTAGACCAAAATTGATATTCCGGAACTAACCGTGCTGTCAGAATTTTCATCCGAGTGCGTTTTTAAAAAATATTGACCAAAGTCAACCATAGGCTAACTTTCAAAGTCAAAAGCGTTAAATGGCCCCAAACTCGTATCAATCGCCTTGATAGTCATTTCAACAATGCTACTAGCCCAATTTTTCTATTTTAGAGTTGATGGAACCATCAGAATTCAAATTCGAGGTCTTCTTGATCCAAAACTTGAAAAGTCGCAACTAAACCAACTTAGGCCTTCAAAATACCAAAATGGGCTCGGGACCTCTAAAATTTCAACCAATATTTCTTCTAGACCAAAAATCATCTCCTGAACCTAACGAAGTCATCGGAATTCCATTTCGAGCAACAAAACTCCAAAAGTTGACCAAAGTCAAACCTTGGCTTAAAATTCCTCAAATTCTCAACTCAACGCCTCAAATCTTTGTTACAACTCCAAATTCCGTAAAGTATCCCAAGCCAATATTGACATTTCACAGCTGTTGGAATCGATGAAATTCCGTTCCGAGACCTGTAGCTCTGATTGACCCCAAATACTATTTTTTAATACTTAAACCTTATGAAAACTCAGAATTTCTAAAGAGTTAACTTTTCACAGGATTTTCTAAAAATCAACATCCAGTACCAATCAAAAATGACTCGAGGCAACTAAAGGGAGAGGTAAAATGGTCATTTTACAAAAATTCTAAAAATAACCTTGAGGGTCATTACAACATCCATTACTAAAAGAACTTTCGTCCGCGAAAGTAGGGACAAGGGTATACCTGGATGGCCAAATAAGCTGGGGAACTACTCTCGCATCTCCTGCTCGTTCTCCCATATAGCCTCCTTGATCGGACAATGGCGCCACTGGACCTTAATCATAGGGATGGACTTAGAATAAAGCTGGAAAACATCTCTGGCTAGAATAGCAACTGGCTCTGCAACAAAGGTCAGGCGATCATCCAACTCAACAAATTCATACTTGCACGTGAGACTCATCTAGAATGTACCGGCGCAGCATAAAAACATGAAAAATAGGGTGTATAGCTGAAAATACTAGTGGCAAAGACAATTCATAAGCAACCTCTCCAACTCTTCTCAGAATCTCAAAGGGCTCGATATACCTAGGCTAAGCTTACCCCTCCTGTCGAATCTCATCACGCCCTTCAAGGGCGACACCCGCAAGAACACCCGATCTCCCACCTCGAAGCGCAAGGGCCAACGCTTGCGATTAGCATAACTCTGGTGCCCACTCTGAGCTATCCCTAGCCTATCCTGAATAACTCGGACTCTGGCTATGACATCCAAAGTAAATTGGTACTGTGCGGCACAGGCTCTGAAGACTCAAACCAACCAATCAGAGTGCGACAACGCCTATCATATAAGGCCTCAAATGGGGCCATCTAAATACTAGAATGGTAGCTGTTGTTGTACACAAACTCTGCCAAAATTAAGTACTGCTCCCAATGACCCTCGAACTCTAATACACAAGCTCGCAACATAACCTCCAAAACCTGAATAATATGCTCTGACTGACCATTGGTCTGTGGATGAAATATCATGCTAAGATCAACCCCTGGTGCCCAACTCTATCTGAAAGGCCCTCCGAAAACTAGAAGTAAACTGAGATCCCCTATCTGATATAATGGATATTGGTACCCCGTGCAAGCGGATCACCTCCTGAAAATAGATCTGAGCTAGATGATCTATAGTAAAAGTGGACCATACTAGCAAGAAATGCACTAACTTGGTCAATCGATCAACGATGACCCAAATACTATCATTACCTTTGGATGTTCGAGGCAATCCCATCACGAAGTCTATGGTAATCTATTCCCATTTCCACTCGAGAATGGGTAATCTATGAAAGACTCCACCAGGCCGCTGATGCTCGGCCTTAACCTGCTAGCAACTTAAATAATGGGATACATACTCAGCTATATCTTTCTTCATGCCACACCATCAGCAATGCTGTATCAAATCCTGATACATCTTTGCAGTGCTCGGATGGATAGAGTATTTGGAATTGTGGGCCTTGTGAAGGATCAACTGAATGAAGTTTCCAACTCTGGAACAAAAAGGCGACCATCAAACCGTAGTATCCCATCCGAATCTATAGAAGCCTGTCCACCCTCGCCTCGCAATACTAAATCTCAAAGCTCTACCAATGCTCCATCCTCAAACTAACGGCTACAAATCTGGTCCAGTAGAGATGATCGAGCTCCCACAAAAGCCAAAATCGATCCGAAATATAAGATTTCCAACCTGACCATCCGATTAGCTAAATATTGGATGTCCAAGTCTAGGGGTCGCTCCGCAGCAAACAAGTAATCTAAACTACCCATATTTCTCATCTTCCGGATTAAGGCATCCGCTACTACATCCGCCTTGCCCGGGTGGTAGAGGATAGAGATGTCATAATTGGCTAGTAGCTCAATCCAATGCCGCTATCTAGAATTAAGATACTTCTGACTCATAATGTACTGTAAGCTGCGGTGATTAGTATATATCTCACAATGGACTACGTATAAGTAGTGCCTCTACATCTTGAGTGTGAAAACTAACGCCACCAGTTCCAGGTCATGAGTAGGGTAGTTGCGCTCGTGCACTCTTAACTGTCTGGAAGCATAAGCAATAACTCAGCCATGCTGTATTAGTACATACCCAAGACCTACACAAGAAGCATAATAATATACCGAAAAGATCTCTCCCTTAACTAGTAGAGTCAGAATAAAAGTAGTGGTAAGCAACTCTTTAAGCTTTCAAAAGCTTGACTCACACTCCTCAGACCATACAAAGGGAACATCCTGGTGGGTCAATCAGGTCAATGGGGTTGCAATAGTGGAGAAACTCTCAATGAATCATCTATAATGCCCAGTCAATCCAATGAAACTCTGAATCTTCGTAACAGATATAGGCCTATCCTAACCACGAATAACCTCAATCTTCGCCGAATCTACCCTGATACCCTCTCTGGACACCACGTGTCCCAAAAATGCCATAGACTCCAACCAAAACTCCCACTTTGAGAATTTAGTATAAAGTTGCTGATCTCTCAAAGTCTGGAGCACAACCCTTAAGTGTTGTGCATGCTCCTCCCTACTCCACGAGTATACCAGTATGTTACCGATGAATACAATCACGAAGGAGTCAAGATAAGGCCCGAATACTCGAGTTATAAGGTCCATAAAAGCTGCGGGGGAATTAGTAAGCACAAAAGACATCCCAAGGAACTCATAGTGGCTATAGCGAGTCCAGAAAGCAGTTTTAGGAATGTCGGCTTCTCCAATCCGCAACTGATGGTAGCCAAACCTCAATTCAATCTTAGAAAACACGATCTCACCCTGAAACTGATCGAATAGATCATCGATAAGAGGCATGGGGTAATGGTTTTTCACTTTCACCTTATTCAGCTGCCTGTAATAAACATAAATCTACATAGTCTCATCCTTCTTCTTAACAAACAAGACGGGTGCACCCTACGGTGACACACTCGGGAGAATAAATCCCTTACCTAGAAGATCCTCAAGATACACATGGAGCTCCTTGAGCTTTGCAGGGGCCATATGGTAAGGTGGTATAGAAATGGGCTTAGTTCCCGGCTCCAAATCTATAGAAAATTCAATATCTCTCTCTAGGGTTAGGCCAGGTAGGTTAGTAGAGAAGACATCAGTATACTTCCTAACCACAAGGACTGAATCAATAGTAGTAGCCTCGCTGGACATATCATGGACATATGCTAAGTACGCCAAGCACCTGGATGCAACTAGCCGATGGGCCTGCATAAAGGATATGATCCTAATAGGTGAGCGACTATAATTGCCCCGCCACAAGACTGGAGGAATACCAAGTATAGATAATGTAATGGTCTTGGTATAACAGTCCAAGACCGCATGATGAGGGGATAGCCAATCCATGCCCAGAATAACATCAAAGTCTAGCATATCATGTAAAATAAGATCTGCCTGAGTCTCATGCCCCTGAATAGTCACTGTATAGGATCTACAAACTTGATCCACTACTAAAGTATTCCCTACTTAGGTCAAAACATGCAACGGGACCTCAAGTGACTCATAAGCAATACCCAGACGTGGAGAAAAATATATAGACACATAAGAATATGTGGAACCTGGATAAAAAAAAACTAAAGTAGTCTGCTGACAAATAAGAATAGTACCTGTGATAACATCATCTGATGCCTTAGCCTCTGCCCTCGCTGGAGCAGCATAAAAATGGCCCTATCGGCCTCCCTCACGAACATTCTCCCTACCACCTGACTTGCCTTCCCGGGAACCTCCCAAATACCTTGCTAACTATCGCTGTGGCCGTGACCCCGATCTATACCTCCTGGTGGAGGTAGTGCTACTGCCAATAGTCTAGCCCGATCGGGACACTCCCTAGACCAGTGCTCTAGTGAGCCACAATCGAAGCATTCTGAAGTTGAGCTATCCATGATAACTCGTCATTGGTAGGAAGAAAGTGGACCTGATCCCCTTAAGCTCTACCCTACAGTGGAACCCCCCGAATAGGGATGACTACCCTCAACTGCTCGCAAGGCGGCCTAAACCAGCTAGTTGGACTAACCCTGCTGGTACCTATCCTGCTAGAACCGCTGGCGGGGCCTGTCATAACTATCATGGCCTCTAGGCTGGGATCTACTGTAGCTACCCTGATACTTAGGTTCTTTATCGCTGCCCCCTTGGGCCTGACGATGAATAATCTCGATTGTGCAGGTATGATCTACCACATCCAGAAAAGAGCGGCCTGTAGAAACTAAGTGTTTGGTACCCAACCTCAGGTAAGGTCTCAATCACTGCACAAAATATCATACCCGCTCCTCCTCAGTGGGTAGAATCATAGAGGCATGTTAGAAAAGCTGATGAAATCTGGCCTCATACTCTGCAATCATTATATGGTCTTGCTCTAACTGTGTAAACTGATCCTAAAGTCGGTTCCTAACACTCCTAGGGATGTATCGATTTAGGTGAGCCTCTGAGAACTAGGCCCATGTCACTGGTGGTAACCCAGTTGGCTTAGACATGAAATAAAAGTGCCACCCCTGTCTGGCTGCCCCTCTGAACTAGTGAGCAGTAAAGTCGGTGCCTCTAGACTCCACAAGACCCAAGGAATGGAGCTGCTCCTGACAGGTAGTCAAGAACTCCATGGCATCCTCGCCAATGGCTCCAGAAAATATCGATGGTGACAGCCTCTAAAATACCCCTAACATCTTTTGATCCTGTAATGACTTCACACCCTCCGAAACTTCTGGCAAGGGTATAATAACTGGTAGAGGTAGCTAAACCTCAAGTGTTGGCTAAACGGGCGGATTCTGTGGTGCTGGTATGCCCGCTACTAGGGTTGGGGCCTATGGTACAACCCCAATAGCCATGAGGATCTGCACAATCATTTCCTCTAGTACTGGGGTCATAACTGGTGTAGTTGGGGGTTTTACTGCTGGTGGTGGTCCCTTTGGCTGAGTAGGAATAGGAGCATCCTGATGCTCCTCTACCAGCTTCATTTCTATCTCCGGGTCGGGAGCTAGTACTTCTCCCCTACCTGTCTCACGAGGATGGCATCTAGGCCTGCCAGGCCTTGGTGCGTTATCACAATCGGTGGTACCATGCGTACGAGCCATCACTATGAAAGAGAGGAACAAATGAGATTTCAGGAAATCAATAAGAAATAACACTACACGAAATGATACAACATAGAGAATATTCCCAATGACATCCTATAGCCTCCCGAAGATAAGTTTCGGATGTCTCTGCACCCATCCGTGAGACTCTACTAGACGTTAGCTCTATACAAGTGAGACCAATGAACCTGGGGCTCTAATAACAATTTTTCATGACCCAATTCCTCTGGTAATAATGACACCTATAATAACCTACTAGCAGATAAGCCAACCCATCAACCCGAAACTCCAAATAATGGGTTTGAGGGTAGAAACTAAATAAGAGTGGCGAATTATAAAGATAGGCAGAAATGATAAGTGGAAGTAAACCAAAACATGATATAAACAACTAAAGATCCCTCCCAAAATCTGAAAGTCACAAGTACAGAGCTGCTACAATATAAAAAATAAGTACAAGTTCCGAAAGTGGACCAGAAGTATATACAACAACTGGCTAGTCTTAGAAGGCAAAAGATAGGCCATCCATAATGAAAGAGACTGAAATGATCAAAAAATATCAAGTGCTCACCCTAGTCTCCGAAGCTGACTGCAATAGGCTCAATTTATCCACAACGATAGCTGGTACTCGATCCTGCATAACAAAAGTAGATGCAAAGTGTAGTATAAGTACCAAGACAATAGGTACCCAGTAGACATCATAGGCCGACTAAACAGAAAAGGTAAAAATAATATGATAAAAAGGAATAAGCCTAAATATGAGTCAATATAAGCATCATAAGGGGAAAATGTACTACCTATGAGAACTACAGCCAACTATACCCAACTGGACCCCCATAAGCCCAGCTGATACACTCGTGCGCAAGTTAAATAAAAACTCGGACGAACCCCCATAAGCTCGCCAAGTACACAGAATAGCTACAACTACCAAGGCCAGGAAACAAGAATCTGTGATATCAGGAACTGAATAACTGCATCATTTCCAAACCCAAAATCTCCAAAAGTCAACGAATAAGGGGTACCTTAGGGGTCGAGGCTAGGACTAGACCCAGATGCTCGCCCGAATGTACAACATGACCAAGGTCGTGACTGGTACCCGGATGCTCGCCATAATACATAAGTGTTGTCCAGGCCTAGACTGGTACCTAAATGCTCGTCGTAACCCATTGATATGGTCGAGGCTAGGACTGGATACTCAGATGCTCATCATACTAGCAAGCCGACAGAAACCGGGGCTGGGTACTTATATGCTCCCCAATAATTCAGAACTGAGGTCGGGACTGGGTACCCGGATGCTCAAAGATAATATATATCATGGTTCCTCATATATCATTTCTAACTAAACAACAACAGTACCAAAAATCTTTTCCCCAATACGTCAATTGATGTATACCACTAAAACTTTGAATCATAGCTAAAGTCAATGATCACTAAATTTATTATTGTCGAAGTATCACTAAAGTCACAATTATACTGAGTTATGGATGAGGGTATTTTTAAGAGAACGCTTAGCTAAGGCCAAACTACCAGGCACTAGCCCGTTACACCATTCTACAAGAATCTAAGTCCACTAGAGCAACGCCGGGGCATCTAAAGCAAGTTTACATCCTATACTAAGGCCAACATACTCCACAGTATCAAAAATGTGCTTATTCAAACCTCCTTATAATACTAACATAATGACAAGATACACATGTTTTTAAATACCCAAAAAATCTGATAACAAGCCTAAAGCATGAATTTTAACACTTGAGATATACAATTAAACTAACCAACCAAAATTCCAACTATTTCAACATGCTTTCACATATTCCAACTCAATCTAAAGAAAGGTAAACCGTAGCCTACCTGTAGGCTAAACACGCGAGCTTCAAATTACTATGCTAGGGCTTTTCCCATATGAATGGCCTTGGAACACTGTCATGCTATCAAAAACAGAACCACGACATCTATATGGTCGTTTAGACACTAATTTCATAATTTTTAGAGATGGGTCAATTTTGGGGTCTAAAATGGGAATGGTGGGACCCACATATGAAATTCTAGATTTGATCCCCAAAATAGGATTTAAACATCACCCCAACTCACAATTCATATTTATAACACAATTTGGGGTGGAAACAAATAATGCAAGATGATTAAACAATCAATTCCCTCATTTTCAAACTGAGAAAACAAACAAGGCATCCTCTTTATGCATCAATTTCTCAAAAATAAAAATCTGTCAATCAAAAAAACTTACACCATGACGTTCCTTGCGATAAACCCCAAATCTAGCCTCAAGAATTACTCAAAACAGAGTTATATTGACTAAGATACACTTTTTCAAAAATTAACAAAATTTCATTCCAAAAAAGACTTAATCAGTAAGTAAACATGCATTTGTATCTCAAACAAAGCTTCCCCTCACATTTTTGAGTTCACCACGATATTCCTCGTGAAATTGTCTTGAATTTAGACCCTTGAATCACCAAAATCGGGTTTATATAGGTCAAGAAATAACTTCTCAATGTTCTTCAAAAAATCATTCCGAAAATGGACATTGCTGTAAATAAAATCAATATTTTTACCTAAATCGAACTCTCCAATGCGTTCTCCATGAAAAATCTCACAAGTTTGCCTTTTGATTCACCCAATTTTGAGCTATATAACTCAAGTTATGGGGTTTTTCATTTGGATTCCGATAAAAATAAACCAGATATACTACCCCACTAAATTTGGTGTTCTGGACTTATTCAGAATTCTCATACGAGATCATTTTTAAAAAAAGTGAGTCCCACATCCAAGTGTTATTTTGAGCCACATTCCACAACGGACCTCGAGATTAGACCAGAAGACTCGAAAAGTGAACGAAGGGTTTTTCTAGACCAAAATCGATATTCCAAAACTAACCACACTGTTTGAATTTTTATCCGAGCGCATTTTTCAAGAATATTGACCAAAGTCAAACATAGGCTAACTGTCAAAGTTAAAAGCGTTAAATGGCCCAAACTTGTATCGATTTCCTCGATTGGCATGCCGATAATGCTACGGGCCTAATTTATCCATTTCAGAGCTGATGGAACCATCAAAATTCGAATTCGAGGTCTCCTTGACCCGGAACTCAAAAAGTCGCAACTAAACTAACTTAGGCCTTCAAAATACTAAAATAGGCTCAGAACCTCTAAACTTTCAACCAACATTTCTTCTAGACCAAAAATAATCTCCCGAACCTAATGGAGTCATCGGAATTCCATTTCAAGCAACAAAACTCCAAAAGTTGACCAAAGTCAAACCTTGGCTTAAAATTCCTCAAATTCTCAACTCAACGCCTCAAATCTTCGTTACAACTCCAAAACTAATTCGTAAAGTCTCCTAATCCAATCTCGACATTTCGGAGCTGCTCGAATCGACGGAATTCCATTCCGAGACCTGTAGCTATTATTGACCCCAAATACCACTTTTTAATACTTAAAGCTTATGAAAACTCAAAATTGCTAAAGACTTAACTTTTCATAGGATTTTCTAAAAATCAACACTCGGTACCAATCAGAAACAACTCAGGGCAACTAAAAGTAGGGGTAAAATGATAATTTTATAAAAATTCCAAAAAAGATCTTGAGGGTCATTACACCTATACATTATACTAACTCAAATTTTAAAGCAAGATTTAAATCAATTAAGCTATGAAAGTTCTAAGTAACTAGTAACTTAAGAATATATTTATTATATAAATCATTATAAAAGAAAAAAAATTGAAAACATGAAAATCTATATCGTCAAAGAAAACTACTTGCGAAAATAATGAATGAAACTAAGAGCTTTCACATATTTGAAAAAAATATCACTACATTTCAAGCAAGACAAGAAATTTCTATCATTAATTTAATTAATTACAACACATGTTAACTATAAAAAGTAAGATTACGAATCAACTAAATAGAAAATATGAAATAATTAAATAAAATAAAACTGTGGAAAGATTTTTACCTCTTTTAGGACAGCGACTAAGACGACAAATTTGAAGCTTCTTCACCACCACAAATGGAGTTCCGATGAAAGTTAGAATTTAAAAATAAATGAACTCAAAATCTTTTTGTTATAGGAATACTATTTTTTTAAAAAAAAAGAAATGTTGTTTCTCTGTTTTTATTAATTTTTTGTGTAAAATCCAACTCCTATTTCTCTTCTCTATTTGTTTTATTTTGTTTTTTCAGTATTTTTGTTCTTGCTTTTTTTTTTTTGTTCTTGAATGTTTTTTAGTGTTCTTGATGAAAAATGGTGAATGTTGATTAATTCTTCTTTTATGATATTGTTCTTCTTTTTTTATGAAGAAGATGAAGGGATTTTAAAAAAAGAGTGAGGTTGGTGGGAGTAATGATAGGGTTTTTGAATAATGATGGGTTTGGTGAGGTGAAAAAGGGAAAAGAAAAAAGGAAAATGAAAAGGTTTGGGGTAGGAGAATGATTATGTTTGGGAATTTTAAAAAAGGAGGGTTTAGGTGGGATTGAGAGGTGGAAAAGGAAAAAGAAGAAATGAGTAGGGTTAGTATTATATAAATATAATATATATGTATTTTAGTGAGTTGGTGTTGGGCCAAAATTATCATAAGAATTGAGCTTTAGGTGTATAGGTGTTAGTATGTTATAGGAATGTAGGTTGTTGTTGATATTGAGTTTGTAGAGAGTAGGGTGACAACATTGGATTGGGATGACTTTGGACCCGAATCTGAACTAAAAATGATTTGAAATTTGGTTAAGGGTACAGTGAAAAAATGGTTGGATTTGTAAGAAAAATGGTCACACAAAAATTGATAACTTAGTCAATTAAGCTTAACAAAATAGCCAAACTGATTTAATTGTAAATTCAGCTAAAAATTAGATAAGATGAATCAACAATAATTAATTAATGAGCTTCTTAATTCTAACAAAATAAATTAATTAACTTAGTTATAAACTAATTAATTCAAAAATATAAGCTATTAATTTATGAAACAATAAAAATAATTTTTTTTATCATTTATGAATATTTATAGAAATTAATAATTACATAGATAATTATATAAAACTATATATATATATATATATATATATATATATATATATATATATATATATCATTAAAAATTAGAAGAATGATAAAAAATTCTTAAAAAATACAGTTGAAAATATTTTGATATTTTATAAAAGTAATTACTTTAGATTGTTTAAAATTGAAGAAGCTCAATAACTAATATACGTTTGTGGAGGATGAAAATTGGGTGTCAATAACTGTCCCTTTCTTTGGGTAGAGTCGATGAATGAGATCCTGGACAAAAAAAATTGACAAAACCAATTTTGAACGACTACATTTTCATCATCCTGAAAAGGGGCTTGGTATAGACTTTGGGAATGATGGCCGGACCCCGATATCGGAATTCCTACTTATCTCAGACTATATGAGAATTTAGGTCACTTGTAGTTCAATACGCTTGATTTGGCGCACAAGTTTGAAAGAATACAAAAGTTATCCTGCTGTCGAATTATGGAGAAACCAGAATGCTCGGAAATGTGATGAGAAAGTTGGAGTATATTTGAGTTTTCAACATCGAGCCCGCCTACATATCTCTAAACATGGGAATCAGAATGTTTGTGGTTACCGTAAGTGGTAATATTATTACCAAGAGCCTTCCTACATATCTCTAAACATGGGAATCAAATATAAAAATCTTTTATGCTAAGATAACCTTCGGTAGGGAGGAGTGACCAATAAATCGAGTATGTAAAATAGGCTTTCAACCTCTCAGCCATGAAGTGATGCACTTCACACCCATAATTAAGAACTTACACAAACATAATTTCCATAGCTCTCGATGCATTGTCACTCGGATTGAAAAGTTGCTTATGGTAAGAGTCAAAGTTTTTCGAATTCGAAACAGAAAGTGATAAACCTCAAATAAATACCCACATGCCTTCTGATAGGGGTATGGTTTGATTGTGGTGGAATTCTCCCTTTAACTCATGTTCTAAGAGTTTGATACTCCTCTTTGGGCTATGTCTCAATTTGCTGCTATGAAAAAGTTCCACATTGTGCTGCATCCTTCTTGATGTCATCCGCATCTATGGTTTAATTGAGAATTTATCCTCTTGGATGTTCTCAACAAAGACTGAGATAAAACTCATTAGTACAAAATGTAACTCACATAGAAAAGTAGCGTCGTTAATATGTTGGCATGTCAACCTCCTCCGATTTTGATGTAGAGCAAACAAAACATACTTTCTAAGTTGATGTGATTTATAATATATTTCTCGAATGCCAGTTTCTTTCAATTTTGATGCAATATGCGATGAGTTGATATGATGCAATATGATGATGAATTGATATGATACAATATGACGATGAGTTGATATGATGCAATATGATGATAATCTTTCGGCAATGATATGATAATGGACCTCTCGGCAATGATATGATAATGGACCTATCGGCAATGATATGATAATGATGATTGCCCTCTCGGCAATGATAATGATAATGGCAATCTCTGCAATAATAATAATGATGATGGCCCTCTCGAAAATGATATAATAATGGCCCTCTTGGCAATAATATTACCACTTTCGATAATATAATAAGAATGTCCCTCTTGGCAATTATCAGTTCTGATAATATAATATAAATGGCCCTCTTGGCAATTATCACTTTAGGTAATATAATATGAATGACCCTCTTGACAATAATGTTACCACTTCCAATAATATAATATGAATGACCCTCTTGACAATTATCACTTCCGGTAATATAATATGAATGGTCCTCTTGGCAATAATATTACCACTTCTGGTAATATAATATGAAATGGACCTTTTGGCAATTACCACTTCCGGTAATATAATATGAATGGTCATCTTGGCAATAATATTACCACTTTTGGTAATATAATATGAATGACCCTCTTAAAAATGGTATCATAATGATGATGATGTCCTATTGATAGGATGATGATGCTCTATGGATAGGATGGCAATCGATATCCTTCACATGTTGATATTTGATTGATTTTTGGCATGATATCAGATATTTTAGCTAGTTGCACTTCAAACCCTCTTCGGTATTTGATGCGACTGATGTATGCCCATTAGACGTCTTTGATACTAGAAAATATAATTTGACGTCATTATAGACGCTTGCATACTTTGAAAGTAGCTCTTTTATTTGTTCTTGTACTCAAAAGGAAATAAGTAATAGACACATTGTCGTTCTAACTAACGACTGAGCAAAAATCTTAGGAAAATTCTTGAGAATGTGTACAAAGTGCTTAATCACTTCGACATTAGTGCGAGAATATCATCCTTATTTTCGAACACTTTATATTTATTGTGGCTCATGGTTTGCTGGAGATTTGAACGAGGCATTGTTGCTCGTATTTTGAACGGCTTCTTTTCATCTGATAAATCCTAATAACTTTCTTTTTTCACAAACAATTATCACTTTTGAAAACTCTTTGTTTTTTTGACTTCTTTGTACTTGCTGAACGGATGGGTATGATGATCTTTATAAATCTGCATCTACAGAAAATTTGTTAGTCTTGAATGAATTGGTCTGTGTTGAATTCTTCATTTATTTGCTCCTTGTCTTGCTATCTTCGATTGCTTACTCTGATTTCCCACTTCTCAGTAGATATAATATGAAAATATATTTATGTAAAATATTTGATGTATTAAAAGCTTTTAAGAAAGATAATTTTTTGTAAAGCAATTTGAAAAGGGTCACTACCAAATGTTATTTCACGCATAGCTTAGATGAACGTACTTGGTTCAAAGCTTTAAGCATGTCTGATAGCTCGTTAGGAGAATTCTAAAAATCCTTGAGGGTTGAAGTTGGAAAGTTCTGACATAGCTAAAAAAAATTGTAGTTGACTCTAAACTCTAATGGTGCTAGAGATTGTTGAGGTTGACATTAAACTTCTAATAATATTGGGAATCATTTGAAGCTAGTCTTTAAATTTCTGATCATGTTGAAAATATTCAAAACTGCCTTAAAGCGTGTGATACTGTTTGATAAATTTTTGAGGTCATCCTCAAAAATTTCTTTTCCAGTTAGATGTCTTGGTGAATATCAAACTACCAATAAGAGATTTATAGAATTTTTCAGACCCTCTCAAAAATTCTGTCCCAGTTGCTTTTTCTGATGCATATCAATTTTGACTCTTCTGTAGAAAGATCTTCTTTGAAATTTTTGAGTCTCTCTCTAAAATTTTATCCTAGTTTCTATTATAAATAGAGAACTTATGGGAGACATGACCGAACCATTGTGGCGCCTATGTATCCCATTGAGTGAGGCGGGAATTATGTCAAACGTAGTTTCCCTTTCGGGAGGTAAATGAAAAATAGGAAATTTTAATAAGGAAATGACCGAGGTAGACATAGTCCACCCACGTATCTCATTCTTGAGAATTCAGGTCAAATATAGTTTAAGTGAAAAAAGGGATATTGAAAATAGATAAAAGGGTGATCAAAGCCAACATATACCACCTACGTATCTTATTCTTGAGAATTGAGGTCAGACGTAGCTCATTACAAGAACGGATATCAATTCTAAGCATGAACAATTACAAGAAAATAGTGTGATTACAAGGATGAAAATGACAAGAAAACTAATCTTCAGACATAGTATCTCTTGAAATCATCTGAATTGATTGGTTTCGGCCACTCTTGACCTTCCATCTCTGAAAGGATCAAGGCACCTCCGAATAACACTTTTCGAACCATGTACGGTCCTTGCCAATTTGGTGCAAATTTTCCTTTATACTCATCTTGATGGGGAAAATGCATTTGAGAACCAACTGACCAACTTCAAACATTCTTAGTCTCACTCATTTGTTGAAAGCATGAATCAACATTTGTTGGTACAATTGACCACGGCAAACAGGGGTCATCCTCTTTTCATCAATCAAAGTCAAATGTTCAATTCGATTGCAAACTCAATTAGCATTGCTCAATTCAATCTCTTAAATGATTCTCAATGAAGGTATTTCCACTTCGGAGGGTATCACGGCTTTCATCCCATATACTAACAAGTATGGGGTTGTTCCAATTGATGTTCTAATAGTCGTTCGATAAACTAACAAAGATATGACAATATTTCATACCAACCTCTGTGATTGTCAATCATTTTCCTCAAAATATTTTTGACGTTCTTGTTGGCAGCTTCTACGGCTCCATTCATGTATGGATGATAAGAAGTTGAGTTTCGGTGAGTAATCTTGAATTGCTCACAGACTTATAAGAAGTTTTTTCCACCAACTTGGTGAAGTAATCAATGAAAACCAAAATGAATCTATGTTTGTTAGAGATGGATGGCTCTATTGGACCAATGATATTCATAACCCAAGCTACAAATGGCCAAGGAGAACTCATAGTATTAATTTCGTGAGGAGGTACTCGAATCAAATCACCATGCACTTGACATTGATGGCATTTTTCCACATACTTACAATAATCATTCTCCATAGTCATCCAAAAATAGGCATCTCGAAGGATTTTCCTTGCCAAGGTAAGACCATTTATATGAGTACCACAAACTCTCGCTTGAATTTGTTCGAGAAGCTTTGTAGCTTCAATGGCATCGACACATCTGAGAAGTCCCATATCTAGAGTCCTCCTATATAAGATTTCTCCGCTTAGTAAGAAATTGTTAGCCATTCGACGTATTGCTTTCTTCTGATTGAAGGTTGCATTATCTGTATAAGTTCTACTTTCTAGATACTTCTTTATGTCAAAATACCAAGGCCTTCCATCTAGTTCTGCTTTGACATGCGAATAGTGAGCGGGTTGTTCTTTCAAATATATCTCCACAGGGTCAATGTAACTTGAATCTGAATGTTTGATCATTGAGGACATAGTAGCAAGAGAGTCACTAAATTCATTTTGCAACCTTGGAGTATGCCTAAACTCGATATTACGGAACCTTTTACACAACCTTTGCACTAACTTCACGTACGGTGCAATCTTCGAATTCTTCATGGCCTATTCCCCTGAACCTAATGAATCAGCAAATTTGAATCTCCGAGTACTATCAAATCTTGAATGTCCTTATTAATGACCATCTTTAGACCCATGATGCATGCTTCATACTCAGCCATGTTGTTCGTGCAACGAAATCGGAGTTTGGACATCATGGGATAATGTTGGCCAGATTCTGATATTAGGACTGCTCCAATTCTATTTTCTTCATGATTCACCGCCCCATCAAAAAATACCCTCCAACTAGGGTATGCCTCAGAGATGTCTTCTCCTAAATATGATACTTGTTCATTTGGGAAGTAAGTTTTAAGCAGTTCATACTCTCCATCAACTGGATTTTCCGTAAAATGATCAGCTCAGGCTTACGCCTTTATCGCCTTCTAAGTCACGTAAACAATATCAAACTGAGTCAAAAGCATTTTCCATTTGGAAAATTTTCCCATTGGCATTGCTTTCTGGAAAATATACTTCAATGGATCCATCTTGGAGATGAGATATGTAGTGTACGAAGAAAGTAATGTCTCAACTTTTGAGCAATCCAGGTTAAAGCATAACAAGTCTTGTCCAAAAGAGTATATCGATACTCGTATGGAGTGAACTTCTTGCTTAAGTAGTAGATTTCTCGCTCCTTCTTTCCAGTCTCATCATGTTGACCTAGTACGCATCCAAATGCATTATCCAAGATAGAAAAATATAGCAACAACTTCTAATGATGCCAGAAGTCATTTTAATATAAGATTTTATCTTGTTTCCACTTTATTTATTATTCCTAATCCGGAAGTAACCTTTTTCTTTCCTTGGGCAACTTCCTTCACTCGGAGGAACTAACATCGGTGGGTTAAACAAGTAACTTTTGATAGCATTTAAAGTTGTGTGACACTCTTTGATCCATTTTGTCAATGCATCTTTTTTTCAATAGCATAAAGATAGGTTCACAAATTAACGTGGACTGAGCTATGAATCGACTGATGTAGTTCAACCTTCCCAAGAAGCTCATTACTTCTTTCTTGGTCTTAGGTGGAGATAACTCCTGAATTGCCTTGATTTTAGCTAGATCAAGCTTGATACACCTCTACTAACTTTAAACCCCACTAACTTGTTGGCTGGTACTCCAAAAGCACATTTAGCAAGATTTAATTTCAAGTTGTATTTGCACAGTCGATCAAAGAACTTCTTCAAGTGAGTCAAATGATTCGCACTCTCGTGAGATTTAATAATGACATCATCCACGTACAGTTCAATTTCCTTGTGATAATATCATGAAAAATGGTCATCATGGCTCACATATAAGTGGCACCGGCATTCTTGAGTACAAATGGCATCACCCGATAATGATACTGTCATGACCCGACCTAGGGCCTTGTCGTAACACAGCGATCAAAATCCCAAAGGGCTTCAACCAAGCCTCTTTTACATATTATAAGCATACATAAGGTAAAATATAAAATCAGAAATATCATAAGAGAGTCTAAAACATGAATAGAAATCTGAAAATATCTTAAGACAACATAGACTCAAACATACGTCCAACGAGATGCCTCTAAACATGAGTATGGTAGGGGCTAATACATGTCCTTAGCTCACCCTCAATACACAACATAAGCAAAAGTCTTTTGACAAGAAAACAGTAAGTAACTTGAAACTAGTCCCTGGTTAATGAGGACTCACCACCACACCTTCGAATAGGAACGCCTACTAGTTATGTGGATGATTAGGATCTTCCACCTCAACCCCTACATTATGAGATAATGTAGGCAAAAAGTATGCATTAGTACGTTTAAATATACTATGTATGAAGGTGTGACATGCAATATAAATCATGGAATGCAAAGGTCAAGTAAAACATGTGATAAGATGGAAAATGTAAAGTCATGAGAAAATCATATTGACCAAAGCATTTAAAAACATAAATTCAAGTCATAACATACTTAAGAAATCATACATATGTGGGATAGGAACCCTAACCGATAATAAGACCATGCGAGCTATAACATAGAATCTGATGATACCCATATCGAGAAGGAGGAGACTACTTTGCCAAGGTAGACTCCTAATCATAAACATGTGCTATTTGTGGATCTTCTAGCTAGAACATAAAGGCAATCTATGGTGGCACGTAGTTTATGGGACATGAGGCTGCTACTAAGGCTTTTGGTAGGGCCCCCACCTCAAAACCACTCGGTGCTAAGTCAAATCCCATGGAATACATACATAACATAAGATCATAATATCATATATCATAGTCATGATCATAGGCTTAAAATCATAGAGTAGCTCATTTTCATAACATACTTGTAATGTGAGAATTGTCCTTTCATCATTACAATCATATTTGTATAATTTATATCATTACGCCTTAGGTCACCACATAGGATCCTAAGTCACCTAACTTCATAACTTGCATGTAATTCCATAATTTGAGATATACTTATAATTTCTGATCATAATGGAAATACATAGTCATAATTCATACTTTGAAAATTCATGACTATAGCTTGTACTTGAAATTTGGGTATAACATGGATGCATGATCAATTGACTTGAAAATCAATAAATTAACTTGAAAAATGCATGATCATAAACTTTATATCATCCCATACATAATTCATATAGATAATATCCTTTAGAAGCAGAAATCAAAATACCCATAATTTACATCATGAACCCTACAAATCAAAATAGGAAAATTCATGGAAAAACTCTTCAATTTAATTCAATAACCATTAATTTATATCAAAATAGACTCATGATCCTATTTTAAATAAAAATTCATGAAATTGAAATAGAGATCACAAAACCCATAAAATACCATAGTTTAATTTGATAGAAAACCTTGAGAAATTGATTGAGCTTCATTGATGAAAGTATCCATTAATCAATATCCACACACCTTGAGTAAGAACACCAATTAATTTGGAAGAACTTGAGAATTTTGATGGAGAAATTGAATGAATTTTCTTGAAGTTTTCAATAAAAACCCTTGAGAGCCTTTTTGTAGAGAGAAATATTTGATAGATGAATTATAGAAGAATGAATCCAATTAGAGGTTTAGGTTAATTTATAGTGTTGAATTAGGTCCTAAAATCATCTAGGTTCATTAACTAACAACTTGGAAAAATCTAAAACGCCCAAAAAAAAAACTTAATTTCAGCCAATACACCTTCCCAGGTCTGCGACGCGGACCTGTGGCGGCCGACTCGGCCAGAAGACTGTCCACAACGCAGTCCTGTCATGGACCACACTATTTTATGGTTTCTTCGAAAATCTTTCTTCTGTTCTATGGGTCCTAAAATTCCATCGAGACCATTTTCCCACAGGTTTTGACCCCCTAATGGATATTTTGAACTCGGATTTTTCAAAAAGATTAAGGATAATACGTTATATGAGCGGCCTATTTCCAAGGCATTCTTAAGGTTTTTTAATAAAAAAATTATGAGGGATGTTACAGATACACACCCCACTGTGTGATGAAAGCTGTTTTTTCTGCATCTTCTTCATCCATTAGAATCTGGTGATAACTCGTGTAGCAATCCATAAACATCTCATGCTTGGCATAATTATCAATGAGAATATGGATATTTGGAAATGGAAAGTTATATTTAGGGCTAGCTTTGTTCAGATCTCTATAATAGCACAGATTCTGATCTTGACATCTTTCTTAGGCACTGGAATAATATTGGCTAACCAAGTTGGATACTGTGTCACTTCCACAACTCTGGATTGAATTTTCTTGTTAACCTCTTCTTTGATCCTCAAACTCAAATCTGGATTTAACTTTTGAGTCTTTTATTTTACCAGATTGCAATCTGAATTGATCGACAATTTATGAGAAATGATGTTTATACTCAGCCCTGATACGTCATCATAAGACCAAGAAAATATATCGATGTATTCCCTAAGCAAAATGATAAGTTCCTTCCTCTGAGCTTTTGTTAAATGGACATTGATTTTGATTTCATTGTACACTCACCATCTCCTTGATTCACAACCTCAATTTCCTCTTGATTTGGCTTATATTGCTCCTCGGATTATTTCAATCCCTCGGTGAGGTATTCGGGTATCATAGTCTCTTCATCATAATCCTCAAACTCTTCACCATCTATCTCATTTTGTTCATTTAGCTTATGACATGACACGATATTGGTAGGTTTTAGGTTATTTTTACTGAAATCATAAGAAAACAAAGTTAGATAAATATAGACCGACAAGAAAATAAGAAGTAATTTTTTGCAATACAGGAGGTCTTTATTTAAACCAAAAGAAATACAAACTTGGGCCATGACTGTAGGTCAATCTGCCTCTTTTAAAATATCACAAAGGAAATTTAAAGCATAACTAGATGAAAATAACATAAATGGTGGGTCTCGAGCCTCCTCTAGACTACCACTGATTTAAAACCAAGTAGATAATATGTATTTATCTACCGAGACAAGCGAGGAAGTAAGAAAGATACGGATGTCTAATTTGATAATTGCTCTTCTTGCTCAGCATCACGGATGCCTGATGTCCCTATTTCTTCCTCCAAGATTGCATAAACTTCCTCAAAAATATCCCATATTCCTTACCCAAGACCGCCATCATTGACATATTCCCGCACTAGAAACGTCATATACAAGTGAGGTATTGGCCTAGCCAACACTCGATCAACCTTCCTGCTTGTCACCTCTGCCTTATCATCTTTCATGTGGACGTATTCCAAACTATACTTTAATTATCTATCGGGAATCTGAATAGGCTCTATGATTCCTTAGAAATACTTCCCTAATTTAAAACCTGGCTTAAAACCGCTTCAGAGCATGACAGTGGCTATTATTTTATAAACAGAAGGCATAGGAGGTTGTGGGGCCAAATCATCGCCAGTGGCATTTACCAGCTCTACTATGTAGAAGTCGGTACCTCTAGTAATATCATCAAAAATTGGTGCGTAACTTTTTGCATGACTTCCTTCACCATAAATGACCACCTCACGGTCATTCTTCACGAACTTTATCATCTGATAGAGAGTAGAGGGCATGGATCTGGCTATATGAATCCATGGTCTTCCTAATAGTAGGTTGTAACTAGTGACAATGTCCATCACCAAGCACTCTACAACAAAATCAGTAGGACCTACCTGAATACCCAAAATCACACCTCCTAATATATCTCTTTGACCCCCATCAAAATCTCTAACACTAACTTGGTTCTTTCGAACCTTTGCTAAATCAAAGTTCAACTGTTTGAGAGTCGACAAAAGACTAATGTTAAGACCTAATCCATCATCGATCAATACACAATTCATGATCATAGCCGGATACTTAATAGTGATATGAAGAGCTTTGTTATGCAACACACCTTCAAAAGGCAACTCTTTATCGCTGAAACTGATGTGGTGTCCTTGAATGACTCGACTCACCATAGCCGCTAGATTATCTCCATTTGTACCCATGGGTACATAAGTATCATCCAAAGCTTTCATCAAGGCATATTTGTTCTGTTGCGAGCTCATCAACAATGCCCACATTGAGATTTGGGCAGATACTTTCTCTAGATATTTCACTATAGAATACTTTTTTGGCTGTATTTTCTGCCAAAAATCTTCAGCCTTAGCTTTATTGATTGGTCTTTTTTTATCTTTCTTATGCCATCCTTGAGCTAATTCTTCCAGAGTTTAAAACCTAGCAGACCATATCATTTCTTGAATTTTCGCAGTCTCAATCATGAACTTCTTCTGGTTAGGAATTTCTCTTGGCACCAAAATAACTTTTTGAAGTGTCAAAATGACAAATTCTGATTTTTATTTATGCTCAGTGAAGCCACATCCTTTTCAAGAATGTTAGGATAGTCTGGGACTATGGCCGTTATTACACTCCAATCTTCTTCCATATCAGTCATATTTATATTAACCCTACCATGATTCGGCAAAGGATTACTATTGACATTAGGAGTGGCAGTTTAGAGAGTGACAACCTCACGATCAATCAAATCCTTAGTCTTATACTTCAAATTAATACAAGTTTTGGTGTCGTGCCTGATACTTTTAGAATGATATGCACATGTTTTATCAGCTCTAAAGAATCTAGATCTTGTATCAACCGATTTAGGTGCAATGGGATGAATAATGCCTGCATCTCTCAATCTTTCGAACAGATTAGTCCGACTTTCCACTAGAGGAGTAAAAGTCCGGGTGGGATTCTTTTCAAAATTGGGTTGAGAAAGGTCGTAGTTATTTTATGGGGGTGGGGGTACATGATGATAACTCACATAATTTTGGTGGGAAGGTGCGGGAATTTGGAATCTTGGATACGGTTGGGTTTGGTAATTTGGTTGTGGAGTTTGGTAGTTTGGTGGGGTACTTTTGTATTGTGGAGATGGGTAATTCGAAAGTGGAGTTTGATAACTTTGAGGCAGGGCTTGGTAATTTAGGGTGGAGTTTGGTAACTGGAAGGTGGGGTTTGGTAATTCGGTTGGGTATAGTAAACTTGATATGAACTTTATGGATCTCACGGATAGGCCCTGAAAGGTACAGATTTCCTGGGGTTTCTATTGGCGAATCTCTTCCCTTCAGGTGTGTAGGAGATGGAAGATACATCCTTTCTTTTCTTCTTTGATAGTCCCAAAGACCCAGTTGAGGAGGATACACGGGCTACATTTCCTGTCTTTAGCCCATCCTCAATAGTCTCACCTACCTTGACTATCTCAGCAAATTTTGCTCCAATGAGAAATATTAATCTCTCATAATATTCGAGCTCCTACATACGTACAAATACTTCAATAATCTCTTTCTCTATCATGGGAGGTCGAACTCTGGCGGCCTCTTTCCTTCATATGTATACATACTCGCGATAGCTTTCAGTGAATTTCTACTTGATTTACTGCAAAGAATAATGGTCGGGAACAATCTCCACGTTGTAAGCAAACCTCTCGATAAAATCTTTGGCCAACACATTCCAATTAGACCATTTTTTTATTTCTTGGAGGTTAACCATTCCAAGGCCTCCCCACTTAAACTTTGGCTAAAGAGTCACATTAGCAAAGCTTCGTTCTTCCCAACTTCTATGAGTTAATCACAATATGCTCTCAGATGAGCCAAAGGATTTCTGGTTTATCCAAAAGTGTCAAATTTTGGCACTTTGAACCCCTCTAGAAGTCCAAATTTGGGTGGATACACATTTTTTCATAATTTAATCCTGCAACATCTGGCGTGAAATAAAACTCCTTTATATCTTTCATGATCTCCTCTTTCATATTCAATTTGGCTGTCTATTCCTTTGTTCTCCGCTCTCTTTCTTGTTCCTCATAGTGATCAAGTTCAGAACCGTTGGCATAGGGTTCATTTGGGATTGGGATTTGGAAAGTTATCGTTTAAGATAAGAGCGGGATAATCGAGGGATTTTGTGTATTTTGAGGGGCCTGGTAATTTTGGGGAAATGTTAGAGGGTTAGTATGCTGATTTTGTTCATGGGAAAGGTTTGTGGATTGTTAATGTTTTGGATTCGCGAAGGAGGACAAACTTGCGGATTGGCATTTTAAGGAGCAAGAAAGGTTTGAGGGTTGATATTTTGTAGAGGAGGGAAGGTTTGAGGGTTGTTAATTTAAGGGTAAAGTGGCATTTTGTAGGAAGCAGAAGTATGATTGGGATTTGAGATAGTAAGGTCAACAATGGAGGAATTTTGTAACACCCCCTAAACACATTGTATATAGTGTTCCAATTCTCGGCGAAAATATTACTGCTTTTGTATTTTGGAAATAAATTTTCATAGGATAGTCTAAATTAGGTGATTCAAATTTTTGAATAACTCCAACATCATTACCTATAATCTTTGTGAAGACAATAACTTAATAATAGTAGGCTAAGTTAGTCAAATAAATTAATCTTTGCAAGACCTGGTGTTGTGACAAAATGAAGTATTTGTAGAGAAAAACTTATATCTCATTGTAGGTTGCTCCAAATCAGTTGATTCTTACATGACACGAATGGAGACTTCTAGAGCTACAGTTCATATGGAACCAAATCCTAATTAAGAATTTATCTTGTTCAACGTAGCTCCGAAAAAAAGTATTCCGTAAAAAAAGGATTCATCTCACCAACCATGAAAGATCTAGATCTATTTGACATCACCCATGACATCATAATCCTCCATTAAATTTTTAGATTTTTTTTATAATTATTTTAATTATTGTTAGGTCCCTCCTTCACACCTATAAATACTCACCTTTTTTCATCATTTTGTTTATCAAATTTTTTCAAGTAACTCTTCTCTCTATACACTTCTTTACTCATTCTAAAAATATAGTTTTAGGTTTTATTAGTGTAGAATTATTATTTTGGTGATTCATATACTCCGTATAGTACACAAAATGCTTCGGTGAGGAGACAAGACTAGGATTCAAGAGTGTTCATTAATTCCTTCGATTCTGAGTAAGCTTTGAATCTAAGGTGTGTGGGTATTGATTCATAGATCTTTTCATCCATTAAACCCAAATGAATTATCAAAGTCTTCTATTTAATTCAAGTATGAAACTTTATGGGTTTTCATATCATGATTCCAAATTCATAGATTATTAAGTATTTGAAGTTTAATTACCTATCTTATATTAGCGTATGTAAGGGCTCAATGAGAGTATTCCTTCCACTCTCATGCCTAAAATATTTTGATTATATGATAAATTATATATATTTTCTTCAAACTTTACTCTAACGTATGTGAGTGTTTATCCATGAGTTCTTCTACCCATGGATTCCAAAACTCTTTCAACTAAATTTTTTGATTTCAAAGAAGATTTCCTTATAGGTAATTCTTATTTCTACTTAATAGCATGACTCATAGTTAAACTAATTATTATTAGTCTATTTTGATGTAAAATAATTTCATATGTATGAATTGATGGTTTTTCAAGTATTTTCTCTATTTAGCTCTTCAAAGGTTCTTGAAATTCACGGTGGGTTGTTTAAATAATGATTTTTGATTAATGAATTTCAAAGTATTTATGCATATTCATTTACATACATGTTTGAAAGTTGAAGTGACTTAAACTCACCTAGTTTTACTATATTGTAAATGAAGTTTGACTTGAAAGCTTTGACTCCAAATAAATATTTATGAAAGCAATGTCTATGATAAAAAGGGAGTCTTATAGAATAAAAGAATGATGAAATGCTATGAATGATGAATTCTTTATGCTATAGGGACAATTCTTGCATATTTGAATCACTAAAGATTTTAATGAGCTATTCAACCGAATGTGATATTTTGAATTCTCAAGCTATATGCAATGATTATATTAAAGAATTAAACTATTATGTGGGATTGACTTAGCACCGAATGAGGCATTGAGGTGGAATTCGGTAAGAGAATCCTAGTAGCAACCTCTTATCTCATTAATTATGTGCCAACATAGGAGCCCTTGTAGGCTTATGCTAATGGATCCGCAAAAGCCCTTAAAGTTAAAGTCAAAGAATGAATGAAAAATTGATGGAGTTCTACCCTAGGCAAGTAGACTCCCGGGCCAATGTAGGGGGTTATGTTGAATTCCATGTAATAGCTTGCATTGTCTTAAATGTTGGTTATGGTCATCTTCCCACAAAATAAATGTTTTAAAAGATATCTATATGATTGATTATGCATTGCATTATGTTTCAATTACATAAATCATTTAATATTTCCTCAATGTTAATGCATGCCTACATACATAGTAGATTCAAAGTACTAACACATATTCTTTTGCCTACATGATATCACCATATAGGGACCGATGCTCCTCCTCGTTCTCATCCACGTGGCTATTTGAGATTTCGTTTGAAAGCTACTTTTGGTGAGTTCCCATATTTCGGGAACAATACTCATTTGTCTTTCAAACTTATGATATGTTGAGATCTCTAGACAATAGCTATGACAATTCATTCTATTTTGATTGAGGGTGAGCTAGGGACTTGTCTTAGCCCCCGATAAATCTAAAAGTTTGAGATATTGTTGGACATATGTAAGTTGAAGATTTACTGTTATGGTTTCCCTTTGTTTTTTTTATCATTACCTATAAAAGACTAAATGAATGCTAAGAGGCTTGTTTGAGGTACTTTTGGGTTCCTTATTTGCCGTGTCACATCTAAGCCCTAGGCTTGGGTCAAGACAAATTTTGAGCGGGATTTAAAGATGGTTTTTGAATGTGTTCTATACTTGAAATTATAGAAGGGAAATGGAGTGGAGGCCTTCCCACAACTGGAATCGGTGTGTTGGTGGCGATAGCCAGATTTGATAATTCTCAATTTTTCTATATCTCAATTCTCATCTCGGCGATCTGTTGCATCAACTGTAGAATCAACTCATTCAATTCAGGGATGATAGGGTCTATCACAACAATCTTTATCAAACCAGTATTCTTATTATTTTCGGTCATTTTCCTTTTCTCTACTAACAAATTTTGATCGAGGAAGGAATCTTTGGAAGTTTTTGATCACATGAAATAAGGATATTCGGCCAGTTTATCAACATAGATCAATTCTAAATACCTCATAAAAGAAAACCACTCAAAAAAATATGTTAAGTCTTTTTTCACATGAGGTAATGCAAAATATCACATATAATGAGGACAATAAGCACATAAGACAAATAAACAGTTATTGCGCGTCCTAAACAGATGTGTTACCCTTTTGTGCTAAGGGTAGGCCTAGCAAATTGAAGGATATATAGTTTTCTTAATCCAATTAATTATCCCCAAAGTAAATGTTTAACAAATCTCAAAATAGGTACATAAGGTCATAACGGAAATAACAAAACAAAGTTCAAATAAAAGCAATCCCACGCAGGGGATGATAATGAACTTTAAGCTTCTTATGATCCTTCACTAAGTTTGGTTCTCTTCGCGATGCTGACTTCTTCCCATATGGCATATCTTTTTCCCACATATGATCTCTTTCTAACTGAGCCCCTTCTTGATGTCTGAACCTTTCTACGGACTAGATTTGTTGCTCTATGCTATCATCTAACTCAAACATTCACTGTCTCGCTCTCCGTAGCTCTTGCTTCAGCTGGGCTATGACTTTGGCATCTTTTTAATGTTAGCGTTAATGATCCAACTTATTCTTCTCATACTTCTCTTGAAGATAATAGAGTCAAATTTGATGTTTAGCACCAACATATACAACATGATAAGGGATATTCGGTCCTAGTTCAATGATTCTGATAAGGTTCTTCTTTCCCCATTCTCTGTACTCCGTAGAACACTCAGATTGAAATCTATTCGGCAATGACTAATCCAGCACCCTTCGAATTTTCCATGTTCTAAGTATTTGTTCAGCAAAAGAGACTTGGCCACTTTTGTGGTCCGTTGCAAACTTTCTCATATTTGTGGTTTGTGGAAGTTCTTGTCTTCCTCCTAGTTGTCTAAGGAATCAAGCGGAGGCATATGGTCGGGTTCCTCTTAATCCGGTTAATATCAAGTAAGGGACCTTTTCCCCTCAAGTCGTTATTTGCTCTAGTGGCACCATACTCTCGATTGACCATTGCACATTTTATTCTTTTAATCCCTAAAGCCTTGGATACCAAAATTGTTGACCTCCAGTTCTGTGAAAATGATTACAATATAACCACCAACCGTGACCTTCAAGTTTTTCTAGTCATCTCAAAGGATCTGGATGTTCTGGATTATGAGCTTTGAGTAAGTGTCTCATCATCCACCATTAAAGTATCAGATTACATCCCTAAAAGAATCATCCACCATCTTTACACTTATCCAAACCTCGATAAATGTCCGCAAGAATCATGGGCGCCAAAGTATCGTATTCGATTGCGGACCCGTAGTTTACCCCATTGAAGATGGAATAAGTGACCATTAATACACTTGGATGGATAGTATAGTTTGGGCCTTGGGGAAACACCATTGTCCCAAGTAGGCATATTGCAAACGCAAGGGGACGTGTTTCCTTCCATTTTTCTTTTGAGATAAATTCATCTTGATATTTTTCGAAAGCTCTTGCTCATCCAAATCGAGTGTAAAGTTTTTGAAGTGGAATGTTCTGTCCGAGAAGCCTGTCCATCCATTTAGCTTTCATAAGTGAGAGTTCTTTCTTGATCTTGTTAAAATCCCATATTTTGGGAATAAGGAGGTCACTATTAGGCTTACGCTTTTGTTTGTTATGCATGCATATACTCTCGTAACTATCAAGGACTTCCTCGATAGTTGGGGTCATTTCTACTTCCCCAAATCTAAACACCTTGTTATCACTATCCTAGAATTCCACCATTGTTCCAACTAAATCAGGCCAAACCTCCATTTCCATAATTGATGGGATATGGCCTATGTGACTTCGAACCTTTTTCTCATCTTCCATATTAAATTTCCACCACACTCGGAGGTAAGGATGGGGTAGAGTCACCATCCGGGTTCTCAAGGATTCGTCTATTGGGTCCATCCTACAAAAAAGAAAATAAGTTACCCCCACCCTCATTGGATAATTGACTTTTTTAAAAATGACATAGACATCTTTCAATTAAACACATAAACATGATTGTCTTTTATTGACTAATGGGCCAAATATACACAAGGTGGGCTTCTAATGGGCCCAATACGCTTTGGGTATTGGGTCGTCTTAGGTCAATGCACTAAATCAGGGTTTTGGTTTCACTCTATGCTAGGTTGACTAAGAGTGGCTTTTGCAAGACTGGTAACCCAAGCGAACAACTTAGGCTGAACTTACGATAATCATTAGACGCATGGCGTATCAATAAATTGTCAATAGTTTCAAAAAAAGGTCAAGTATAAAAAATTTGGTTGCAGTTCTGCAAAACTATTTTTTAATATACTATAAATTCAAACGGAAGATGCCATGACATGCAAATGACAATTTAATATATAAATTAAACATATAATTGCACAATTAAGGAAATCAAGAATTACTAATTATTAGAAACTCAAACAGTTAGTCAAATAAACAATCAAATCAAATGGTTAGAACCTAATTAAATCTCCAACATAGTCTCCATTTCTGTTATGCGGGAAAAAATGGTTTAAAATTAATTTTAACTTTTAGAGAAAAAAATAATTTTAGAAAAAGAAAAGTCGTCACTTAATTTCTTTAAAAAAAATTAGAAAAACCTAATTTAAAAGAACTTAACATATTTAAATCTTAAAAATTAGAGAAAATGGGTAAGGGTTCAAATTTCCACTTTGAGAAGGTGTTAGCACTCAAAATGATCGCTAACATGCGTTTATCCGATGATATGAAAATTATTTAACTTACTTTGGAAAAATTACTTGTAAGTAGTAAAGATAAATATATTTATTTCAGCAATAAATCAACTTGAAATACTTGACATAATTTATCAAGAAAATATACTATATTAAATGACTAAGTAAATTAATTTTAAATATGTTTAAAGAGAAGTAGTAGATCTAATGTATTTTAAGTAAATTAAAGACGATTAATACTTTGATTAAATAAGAAAAATCACTTGATCTATTTTTGAAAAATCAATTTAGAGAAAGACACTTTAAACTCAATTGATTTGAAAGAACATCAACTTAAAAATATTTAAGATAATTTGGAAGAAAATTATATTTGTTGAAATGTCTAAGTAAAAGGAAACACTTAAATGAAATCATTTTAAAAGAATAAATTAATAGAAAAAATGTTTTCTCTTTTAGTAGAGTTCAATTAAGTTAAACCAAACTAAATCAACTTCTACGCAAGAATAAATAAACGTAAATAAATAAATAAATTATTACAGTCTGAATTAAATATAAATGAATAAAGTATGAAAAATTGGCCCAATACTTAGTTTTTGTACGTTTGGACTAAGTTATTGGATCACCTATTTTTGGGCCTTAGGCCCAATCCACTGTATACGCAGATGTATATATAATATATATCAATATATACAGCACTATTTTCATGTATATCGGACTATATATACACCGTATACAACCTATTTTAGCTCCAACAACATGTAAATCAACATCCCTTTCTATTATGTTTGAAGAGGATAACTCGGAAAAAAAGGGTATTTAGGCCTTCGTGGCTCAATGCCAAAATACAAATAATGGAGAAAGTTCATATTGGACTCGGACGATGGTTCATACAATAAACAAAAAGAATAAAATTAGTAAATGAATTAAGAGAAAGCAATTGAAATATGATTCTTATTAATTGAATAAAGGATACTTAGACATCTCATATTAAGTGCAATCAGTAGGATCTAAAGAAAACCACTATAAAACTTGCATCTAAGGACGAGAGACCTCATTAATTCTAACTAATCATGTGTTGTACTAAGAAACAAATTCATGCATAACATTTAATAATACAAATGTGAGCTACTGTATATTAACAAACAAATATATATATAGCATATGCATTATAACTTTGCAGTAAATGAATAGGGACAACACAACTTATGATCTAATTACCACTAAATTCAACTTGGTATGGTGAGTACTTGAGGCATAAGAATGAAATATCAAAACACACATTTGTATATATCCATAACACTTAAAAGGATCGCATATGAACATAACATAATGACTAACAACATGCATACATGTAAAAAAATATAGAAATATATTCAAATAACTAAAGAACATGGAATTAACCTATACATTATACTAACTCAAATTTTAAAGGAAGATTTAAATCAATTAAGCCATGAAAGTTCTAACTAACTAGTAACTTAAGCATATATTTATTATTTAAATCATGATAAAAGAAAATAAATTGAAAACAACTCCTATTTCTCTTCTCTATATTTTTTTGTTTTGTTTTTGCAGTATTTTTGTTCTTGCTTTATTTTTTCTTGAATGTTTTTTAGTATTCTTGATGAAAAATGGTGAATGTTGATTAATTCTTCTTTTTTGATATTGTTCTTCTTCTTTTATAAAGAAGATGAAGGATTTTAAAAAAGTGAGGTTGGTGGGAGCAATAATGGGGTTTTTGAATAATGATGGATTTGGTGGGGCGAAAAGGGGAAAATGAAAAGGATGGGGCTAGGAAAATGATGATGTTTGGGAATTTAAAAAAGGGGGGTTTAGGTGGGATTGAGAGGTGGAAAAGGAAAAAGAAGAATGGAGTGGAGTTAGTATTGTATAAGTATAATCTATATGTATTTTAGTGAGTTGGTGTTGAGCCAAAATTATTATAAGAATTGGGCTTTAGGAGTATATGTGTTAGCATGTTGTAGTAATGTCGGTTGTTTTTGTTATTGAGTTTGTAGAGAGTGGATGACAACATTGGGTTGGGATGATTTTGAGCTCGAATTTGAGCTAAAAATGATTTGAAATTTGGTTAAGGGTGGAGTGAAAAAATGGTTGGATTTGTAAGGAAAATGGCACACGAAAATTTATAACTTAGCCAATTTAATTATGAATTCAGCTAAAAATTAGATAAGACGAATTGGCAATAATTAATTAATGAGATTCTTAATTCTAACAAAATAAATTAATTAACTTAGTTATAAACTAATTAATTTAAAAATATAAGCTATTAATTTATGAAACAATAAAATTAATTTTTTTTTATCATTTTTGAATATTTATAGAAATTAATAATTATATAGATAATTATATAGAATTATATATATATCATTAAAAATTATAAAAATGATAAACACATTAAAAATTATAAAAATGATAAACATTTCTTTAAAAATACACTTGAAAATATTTTGGTATTTTATAAAAGCAATTACTTTAGATTGTTTAAAATTGAAGAAGCTCAATAACTAATATACGTTTGTGGAGGGTTGGGTGTCAACAAGACCCTCAGCTTCATGGTTCGAGTGGCTAGGGATTTACATGATGAGACTATCCAAGGCATGTGACTTTAGTCAAGATCAGGTTCAATTGAGACAAGACCTTGGCATTGTCATGGCTAAGGCAAGAAATGCAAGGTAAGGAGTGGCTAAGGCATGACAAGGGCTGGGCAAGGCAAGGTTATGGTCGTAGCATGATCGTGGCCAAGGCAAGTTAGTGGGCTAAGTGTTGGGCAAGGTAGATGGTTCAAGATACTAAACTAATTGCAAGTTGTGTGGGGCAGGACCTACACACAAGGTAGGCACATGGGCAAGATTGAAGTTGGGCACCAGAATGAGCATTTGGCGCTAGATTTGATGGCTTAGTTAGGTATATTTTCAGTTTCTAGCTGTTTGTGGCATTGTCAGAAATTTAGATAAGACTTATAATTTGAATTTGAATTGTGCCTCACAGTTGAGGATGTCAATTAGATAAGATAAGAATGTGTGCCAGGCATATGACAAGGGGTTGTGGCTTATGTATCGGACAGGCAGACTTTTCACAAAAAGATTTGGGTTTGTGGTCAAATTTTGTAAGATGAGTGTTTTGTTCACTTCTTTGTGACATGAGTTTAAATACAAAGCTAGGAAGCAATTCCTATATGCGCCTTGTGTTGTGATTTCGTATGCTTGTCTATATCTAAGTGTTGAACTAGATTTAGGGAAAAATAAGAGGGTTGAGTCTAAGGTGTTAGACTGCTTAGTACAATCGAATCAAAGAGATTTGACCTCATTACAACTGGTATAGAGATTTACATTTCAATACTTGGAAATGGCAGGCAGAAATAGTAACAAAGAATTACATGAGAAGGTTGCATGGTTGGAGGTCATGCTTAGTCTGAGAGATAATGATGAAGGTCTAGTTGATGTTGTAACTCAAATTAAGGGCATCAATACTATGTTGTAGACATATCGTGGTAATGTGAATGGCCAGTTGACTGAACTGTTGGCTTTTAACAAAAATGTGGATGCATAATTTGAGGTCCTTAAGAAGGAATATAAAGATCTGAAGATGGAGTTAGTGTTCCTTCATCTGGTGGTGTCTGTGGTGCCAAAGAGTTGGAAATAATTTTATGGGACTTGAAGCATTATTTTGCTAATGTCTATATTTTTACAAATAATAAGCTATCCATGATTGTTTGATATTTTTGTGGTGATCCTATATTGTGGTGGTGGTTGAAGAATATCGACGATGAAAGTGCTAATAAATCCAAGGTTGATATTAAGGAGAAACTGATAGACGTACTGCGTGAGAAATTCCTGCCAAGTAACTCATCTTGGGTTGCTAGAGAGAAGTTGAGGCAGGTGAAACAAGTTGGTTAAGAACATGTGAAGGAATTCATATCATTGATGTTGGACATTCAAAATATGTCAAATGAAGATAAGTTGCACAATTTTATTTTTGGAATGCAAGGGTGGGCATAGAACCAGCTGCACCGGCAGAAAGTCAAGATTTGCATGGTGCAATTGTTGGTGTAGATGCCTTGATAGAATTTTATTAAACCACTTTCACTTATGATTCTATTTCATCATATAAGACTAAGATAAAGAAGAAAGACAAGGATAAGAAGAAAGATAGCCACAGCCAAGAAAGAAATAAGAAGGGAAAAGGAAAAATAGATGTTGTTTATTCCAATCAAACAAAGAAAGTTAGTGAAAATATTTGCTCGACTTGTTGAAAACCAAAGAATTGTCTAAAATAGGGGAGGATCAATTCTCTCTTATCTAAAGAGGAGAAATGGGTAAAGGGAAAAGGGCATAAAATTGTTGGATATGTCAACCCACTACATTTACTAAACACACTATCTAGTGTTACTGTGGTGGGCATGGAAAAAGCTGATGTCGCTAGGGATATTGCCTACATAAGTGTCGCTGATTCAGTAGATGATTTATCAGAAGCCTATGTAACTCTAATGTACATTGACATGAAGATTGGGACAGGATTGTGATCACAATGGTAGAAATTGGTGTCACTCACACTTTTATGTCCTCAAAGATTAAAAATAATATGGGTTGAAGGTGACAGATTATGCAACGAGGATGAAATCTATCAATTTTGCAATGCAGCCAGGCTATGGCATGGTGTTGGATGTGCCCCTTATTGGGCACAATCTAAAACTCATAACTTGACAGTGGTATCTCTAGATGATTTCCATCTTAAATAGGGGATTGATTTTATGAGAAAATTTAAAATTGCTCTAATTTCTCATCTGGACGGCTTGATCTTCATGGAGATAAACACCCTGGATTTGTGAATAAAATCAATCCTTTTGAAGAGTGAAGCAAGAAGAACACCGAAAATATTGCATTACTATTGTATTAGTTTTGAGAAGGGCTTGTAGAAGGGTGAACTTGCTTATCTTGCTGCCTTGGTCAAAGTTATTCCGAACGTGCATAGTGATGTTCTGAAAAAATAATGAAAAGTTCCTGACAGATTTCAAGGATATGATTTTACTGATATACCCAAACTTATATTTCAATTAAGAAGTATAAAGAGGTCACTGCCAATTATAGAAACCAACTAGGTTGGGGTCGAACCCATAGAGAATGCAGAGAAAATAAGTCTACTAACACTTAAACAAAGTTATAGTCAATATTTCCAAATAATAAATATGCATAAAGTAAATAGGGGGATTTATTATTTCAATAAGTGTAAGACTCCGGAAATGTGAACGGTCCTAAACTAAGGAACCAAGGATGAATTTTTAGAGAGGTTGCAAAAACTCGCACCTGAAGCCGACCACAAAAACCGTCACAAATCGTGGTAAGGACCATGGGCTATGGTGAGCCACTGTGATGGAGATTCAGAGACTCAGACTGCAGGGAATGAATCTCCATCACAGTGGCACGCAATGGTTTGTGGTTCTCCATCGTGGTTTGTTCCATGGTGAGGGTCCTAGATCAATGGAACGAAGGGTCATGGAGACGCACACCATGGATTGTGTAACTCTCCATGGAATATGGTGAGTCCTCATAGTGGATACTCTGCAGGTACTCTTGTAGACCGGCACCATGGCTATATTTCACGGCCCGTAGTGATCTTCACGGACAGTGAAGATGTCCCATGGTGAAACTTCAAAGACTATCCCTACGGGTCCTTTTCTGATTTTTTCTAAGTCCCTCATCGCGGTACCCCACCATGGAACATGGTGAGCACTATGGACCATGAAGGGTCCCATGAAGTTTCTTCTGGCCAGATTTTTAAAGGGGCATTTTAGTCTTTTCCTGCATTTTAATTCGAAATGGACACACTCTCCTCATCGTGGCTAGATTGATCGTCGAAGGCTACTACTAGTGGTGATTTCCTATGATTCGGGAACAACACTCCTACCCTTTTCTACCTTATATTATGTTTAGACATTGAGTTTCATTTTGGTATCCTTGATTAAATCTTGAAGGTGAGCTAGGGACATGTTTTAGCCCCCGCTAAGTCTTAAAATGTAGAAGGTATTGTTGGACATAGTAAATGATGTTATGTTGAGTTTGACTCTTGTGTAATTTGAAGTTCCTTAGTTTTGATTATCCCCTTTATGTTTTCGCTTGTTGATTATCATTGCCGATGAATTGCTTGATGAATGTTAAGAGGCTTGGGTGAGGTTTCTTCGGGCGCTTCATTCATCGTGTCACCTCTAGGTCCTAAGTTTGGATCGTGACAATAAGTAAGAGTTCACAGAAATAGAATAAAACCTTAAGATTGTTAACAATATGATATGGTAACTAGAACTGTGTTTCCAATGACATGTAACTCAGTAGTTGTTACTTATTGGTTATATCGTATCAGTGCGTCACATGCAAAAATTTTCAAGTTATGTACATCTAAATACCTCCCGTCCCTATTAAATGTATTTCACTCATCTCCTTCCGGTCTCCAAGTGTACTACCAACTAACCCTTGTTTTTTATCTCAGAAAACTATCACCTCCTAGGCTCAAGTTCTTAGACGAAGGTTATGCTTTGAATCTTTTTTATAGTTATCTTTTCCTAATCACTACTCCTCTCCCGAGAAAGTAATGAATACACACAAGTTTTAACGCTGACCCTCGTTAAAAGGAAAACAAGACGAAGAAAACTACATTACAATGTTAAACACTTAACAATAATCACCTATATGTTTGCCTACTTTATTATTGTGTCAAGGTTCCCACAACCCTAGTTGTGCATTTAGGTACTCATAATTTGAATATTACAATTTACAAATTATAGACAAAAGCGTAACTATGAACTTGCAAATTGACTATAATAAATTCAAAATCTTGAATTCTTGAAGAAAATATCATAAATATAGAGAAAAAAATAAACCAATTTTCTTCGGACTTCACGACGGCTCTTCCAAAATTCTCAAGCTATAAAAGCCTAAGTTCTATGTTAAAAGTTAGTTGTGAGTTGTGTGTTAGTTCTATGTTAGTTGCCTAGAAGAATTACTTTTATGAACTATTTATAGATGTATAAAACCCCAAATAACATAACTAAGTCCAAAACTAATTGGGAAATCCAAAATCCAAAGGAATCGGGTTACTATACGCATGAATGTTGCGGGAACCGACTCAAATTGTCTTGTTGCTTCAGAAATTTCCACGTGGCAGATTTTCCTTTAAATTGTTACATTTTAATCCTTATATAGAAATAATAATATAATATTGAAATTTTTCCATTAAACTGCCTGCTTAATTTCTTTCTTTAATCCTTCTTCTTTAATTTGTTTTGGCTTCAAATTTCTTTATTTTTGTGTCAGATTAATCCTACAAATAAAATACACTATTTAGCACAATTAATAAAATTTATGCTCAAAATATATAAATAAAAATATTAAATGTGAGGCAATTAATGTTTAAAATATATATTTTTGGCCTCACATCAGCTACCAAAACTGCCTAAAGAGTTACCTTTAAGGAAAAAAATTAATCACAGGATCAAACTTGCTCCTAGATTATTGACTCCTGCGCAACCTTACTACTACATGTCTTCCATTGGCAAAATAGAGATTGATTGAGTATCGGAAAGAATATCAATTCCAAAGTCTATATCCTTGTCAAGAGGGACTTTTGGAAAATCGTCACGAAAAACTTCTGGGAACTCATGATTCACAACTAGGACTAACTAAAGAGATGGTGTCTCAACACTAGAGTCTTTAAATTGGACAATGTGATAAATACGTCCTTTGGAGTTTAACTTTCTGGCCTAAGGTATGAGATGAAATGACCCATAGGCACTGCTACTCTACCCTTCCACAGTATGACTAGCTCATTTGAAAACTGAAACTTGACTACTCAAGTTCTTTAATCAATTGAGGCACAACAAACATAAAGTTAATTCATGCCTAGAATAATATCAAATTCACCATGTCTAACTCAACTAAGTCATTCGTAGTATATTTATGATAGATTGAGATGATGAAATTCCTCTATACTCTCTTAGCAAGAATAAACTCACAACCAAGAGTAGAAACACTGAAAGGCTCTCGAAGTCAATTAGGACAAATACCAAACTTCATGGATATATAAGGAGTCACAAAAGACAAACTAGCACCAGCATCAAGTAAGGAATAAACATCAAGGGAAAAGAATTTAAGCATACTAGTGATGACATCTGGTGAATTCTCCTGATCCTAGCAACTAGACATAACATACAGATGGTTTGAGCCTCCGCATGTTCCCGAAGTAGCACCCATTTGGGCAACCCAGCCTGATGGAGCTGTTGATGAAAACTAGGATTTATTGCCCCCATTACCTTACTTCTGCATTGGATAGTATCTCAAAAATTGAACTATCTGTCCATACTTATAGCAACCACCTGTGCCATCACGACACTCTCCCAGATGAGGCCTACCATACTTACCACAATGTAAATTCTGAGAAGATCCCTATTCCGCGCTACCTTGCGACTAAGAACCCTGATCTTTGAAATTCTGATTACCTTGAAACTTCTTATCATTTCTATTTCCCCATACAGGTGCACTCGCTGATAATGGTGTATGTCCAAATGACCTTTTATGGAAAAAAGACCTATTTCCATTACCGCTCCTCTATTGACTAGGCTCATGACCTACCGACTTTGCCTCTTCCCTTTCTCTCTTTTTATCTTTCTCGGCCTGTTAAACAATACCATGAACCTGGAGATATGTATGTTGGAGATCAATGGTGTATCCTTAGACTCTTTCCTCACATCTTTTCCCAATCTAGAGACAAACTTCCTCATTCTAGATCTCATATCCAGAATCATTTTTAGAGCATAACGGGATAACTAGATGAACTTAAGACTGTACTCCTTTATGCTAAACCCCTTCCTACTTCAAGTTTATGAACTTTTCCACCTTCACTTCCCTTAGATCTTGGGGAAAAACTAGTTCATGAATGCTTTCTTGAACTCATCCTATGTAGTCGGTTCAACATCCTCCCCATGACTCTCCTCTTACTAATTGTACCAAATGTTTGCAACATCTTTGATTTAATAACTAGCAAGTTCAACTCCCTCAGTTTTAATAGTATACATTGCCTTAAGAATCTTCCACATCTTATTAATAAAAGTTCTGAGGATTCTCGTCTATATTGGACCCTGTGTAGATTGGTGGATTCATCCTAAGCAAATCCCTAATTCTTGTCATAACTGATAACTCTTGGGACTAGAGTTAGTATAATGACCTCCAAGGTTATTTTCATACTTTTATGTGAATTTACCATTTTCCCCTCCTCGTAGCTTTTTTATAGCTCTTATATGATGTTGAGAAGTGTGGCATGTTCCCCAATGTGGTTGGGTAAGCTAAGTGTGAGTTTTAGCCTTTTTAGAGGCCAAAGTGAAAATAGTTGACTTTAGTCAACATTCATAGATTCAATCATCATATGGAAATTCCGACAGTTCCATCAGCTCTGAAAGGTTCATTTTGGTCTAGAAGAAAGGTTGGTTTGGGTTTTGGAGTCTTCATTTTGAGTTTGTGTTGTTTGTCGTTTTAACTTTAAAGTTTTGGTCCAGTTTGACTTCAATCAACATTTGAATTAAATACGCTTTTATAAAAATTGTGCTAGTGTGGTTAGCTCTAGGTCGCTAATTTTGGTCTAGAATGACCTTTTCTTCGATTCTCGAAGTGCTCGAAATATTTTTGGCCCTTTGGGCATTTTAAGTGTTTTTATTTAAAAGTGTTGACTTTGGTCAACATTTTGATAAGATGACATCCGCTGGTCATTTGTTTGATTTTTTTTAAGTCTAAAATATCGTTTCCAATTGGGTATCATAGTCTGTTTTCATTGTTGGGGTTCCAAATGAGTTTTGAGCTCCCATCGGGAGAACTTTTCTCCCTTTGTTAAATGTTGATGCATAACTGCTGGTGCAATTCTTGGTTGTTCTCCGCGGTTGCGGGCCTTTGGCAACATTCTTAGAGGTATGGCTGCTTGTTCTCTGTGTTCACGGGACTTTGGGCTGTATTTACGGAGGGCTACTTGATCTTTTTCTGTGTTCGTGGACTAGCCTCCGCGTTTGCGGAGCTAGTCTCTGCATTCACGAAGGGCAATTAGGCCTGGCACTTCAATCCCTTTAAGACCCATTTCCAACCCCTCCTTTTTCATTTTCTTCATATACAAAACTTGATTTTGAGCACTCCTCTTGACAAATTTTAATAATTCTTGTCACCTTGCATCGTGAACTCTTATGGGAATATTTCGGAACCTTTCCTCATCCTAAAACCATCCTAAGTCTCACATGAATTTATCATTGTTTTGCATTTTTTACCATCCTAGGGCATGATTTTGGTAGGGTTGATTTGAACCTTTCCGGTGCTCAAAATATGCCCATTTTTTAACACAAGTTCATTGATCTATTTGGACCTTGTAACAGAGTTGGTTTTTCAATTTTGTGTGCAAGTCCCAATATTAAATTTTGACCCAATTTTGATTTTGTTTTTAATTATGGTAATATGGGTATCGTTGGCTTTATTTTGATGTGTTCTTCGATAATTTGGTAGTGTGGAATCATTCAGAGGCAGCCTAGAAAGGAAAAGCTCCAGTTTAGTAGTTTGTGTATGGTTCTATCCTTAAGGTAGGTTATGATTTCTTCTCTTTAGGCTTGGCTCGGTGAGAATTGGTATATATGAGTAGTATTGCATGATTAGATCGGTTTTTAGGTGTTGGTAGCCCTTTTGAGCAAATTAGGAGTTGATGGTCATTATTAGTAGTTAGTTGATGTTAGCTATCGGAGCCTTAGTTTAGGTGCTTTCTTGCCTCGTTAGCCCACTTAGTATCCTTAGCAATTATTCCTAGGTGACTTAAACTTAGGATGCCGCTTGTTAAATTTGGTTGGTTGTGATTGCCCTTTTTGATATGCTTTCAGGTCATGTTTGTGCTTGCTTGCACTTTTTATTAAACGTAGGGCCCGAGGACATACTTTTGGTGTGTTGGAGCTCTAGGTTAGTAATTTGACGCCTTGGTGGGAATTTTCCCCCTATTTGAGTGATACATGACTATGTGACATGCTTTTTGCCTTGTTGCCTCATCGATGACTAAAACTAGAAATTTTCCTTATAAATGGATTAATTACTAGGAAGACTGGGTTTTGGTAAATAAATAAGCATAATGATTGTAGATACTGGTAATCTCAATGCTTACGGCTTTTCATGCTTTTGATGAGCTCGAGGTATGATTTCGGATGGCCCTTTTATTGACCTTGGGTTATACTGTTATTTCACTGTTGAAAAGCTCGAGGTGTGAATTTTGGGCATCCCATTGATACATATTCTGGGTTATTAGCATGATATTGATGAGCTCAAAGGTTATTCCAGTGTACCATAATATTTTGGGATTATCGTTACATCTTTGCTTTGTTATATCTTGAATGTTCTTCCAGTATTCTGTGAGGTAAGGCCATTATTATGATTATCTATTGTTGATGAGTTATTTGGCCTCTGTATGTTCTCCCTTTATTCGATGTACCCATAGTCGTATTTTATGAATCATTTATATTATTATTAATATCATCGTGCTGCTTATTTTATATTTTCTCCATCTGAGCTCGATCGGCCTATGATGCCTACTGGATACCCTTTGTTTCGTACTCATATTGCACTTTTACATCTTTTGATCCAGCCCCAATTCTAGCTACCTCTAGTGCACGCCTGATCATCCATAGGTGTTCCACATCCAGATAGTGGTGAGCTCCCAATATTTAAAGACTTACTTCTTCCCTCTTTTATACTGACTTATACTTGTATTTTTGGACAATCAACTCTGTATTATATATATATTGTCAGCTTTTGTACTTAGTAGCTCCTGTATATGTGACACCACATCTAGGGTTTAGTCTAGTGTCAGTTCATCATTTTTGGTCACTTTGGGGCCTTTTTGTATATTTTGTATCATATTTACATATCTATAACTTGGCCCAATCTCTTTGGTTATCTTATTCTAGCTTCCACCTTCTTATGTTATTACTTATTTATTTAAATTAACATTTGACTTCCGCTTCTGAGTTGGGTTTGGCTTGCCTACTCAAAAGTTATAGTAGAAGTCATCATGACCCAAATTTGACTCATGACATAGTGGTACTAAAGCATAAGTTCATTGGTCTCACTAATACAGAAGAAAGTGTCTAGTAGAGTCCTGCAAATCGGTACGATGACGTCCGTATCAATTATTCGGGAGGCTATATGTCATTGTTATGAATTAAGTTATTATTCTTGTTTCAGATCATGTGCTAATGATTATAAAAACCTCTACATCCTATTTGTTTCACTCTTTCTCAAATAGCGAGGATGAGATCTACCTGGGCAGACAAGAACCCCCTGTGCCTACAAATAGAGCCCTAGCTCGGGGTAGAGGTCGAGGTTAATGAAGAGTCTAGGGAAAATCCCATACCACAACATGAGTGTTGGAGCCAAATATAAAGGTTGAACAGTTCAAGCACCAATCGGTAGAGATAGATCTAGCCTAGCCCACACTCGGATTCGTGGCCACACCACTATTATGAGATACTTTGGCCCAAATCCTCAGGTCGGAAAAAAAAAGGCACAACTTCAGCCCAGACAAGGGAACAGTATGATCATACCCTAGTCTTACAGCCTATTACTACAACTCTCTTCCTGGTGATTTATTTTGTTCCTATAGTTGCTCAACACATGGCAGTTAGGCCGATTATAATAGCAGAAGAGAAGAAGATATTGGGGAGGTTTATCAGATTGGGTCCTCCTAGGTTCTCTGATGCTGTGAGCAAGGACGCTCATGAGTTTTTGGTTAGATTCCAGGAGAGGTTGCATAACCTTCGGTTGGTGGAGTCCTACGGATTTGATTATACTTCTTTCTAGCTGGATGGACCAGCAAAGTAGTGGTAGAGATCCTATCTTAGTTGTAGACCTACGGGATCGCCACTAATGACATAGACCCAGTTCCTCTAAGCTTTTTTAGAGAAATATGTGCTCTATAATTTGAGATAGACGCTGAGAGATAAGTATATAGTGCTAGTACAGGGATCGATGATGGTCACAAAGTATGAGTCTTGGTTTCATAATTATGCTGACAGAGGAAGAGTAGGTGCACTAGTTTGTCATAGGGTTATTTGTTCCTTTGTGATTGGCTACAGAGTAGATGGTTGCATCAGGCTATTCATTCTTACATATAGTGGATCATACCCGTACCATTGAGGCTATATGTTGTGAGGCCTATAGAGGCGACAATAAGAGGTCTTGTCATGGCGATTTTAGTGGATGATAATCACATGGTAGGGGTTCTTTTGGAAGAGGTTATCCACAACAGTATCCACTTAGCAGGCCGGTTTAAGCAGCTTTATAGCTTACCGATGTGGATCAGCAGGTGTTGATGGTCAGAGTAGCCAGACTTTAGGTCAGACTTTTGGGTTTTCAGGCCGTGGTAGCCATTCAGGTTCAACTGGTACATCACAGTGAGGTTCATTTAGAGGACCATTCTATGAGTGTGATGTGATAAGCCACTTTTCCAGGAAGTTCCTTATGATCAACCTGCGAATCAAAGCTCTTATCTCTCTAGCTCATGAATTAATCACCCGCCGACTCTAGAGTCAATAGGATCCATAGGGTCAGTATGTTCAGGACCTAGTTCAGCCGCCCAGAAAGGGTGTACAGAGTGTCAAAAGTGATTCTCAAAGTACTAGGGTTGGTCCCCACGCAGGACGGTTAGGTGGTAAAGGTGGACATGTCCATATGTATGCATTTCTGGGAGGCTGGAGGCGGAGACATCAGATGTCGTCATCAAAGGTACGATCTTCGTCTCTCGTCAGCCTGCCTATGCTTTATTTGATCTGAGGTCTACTTACTCGTATATTTTTGGTCGTTATGCTACTCGGTGAGATGTTTTGTATAAGCCATGACATGTGTTTATATGTGTAGTTACCCTCGTAGGTAATTCTTTAGTAGTGGATCGAGTGTATCAATTTTGTATGGTTACTATCTTGGAGTATGATAGTAGAGCAAACTTGATTGTGCTAGATATGGTAGACTTTGACTTTATTCTAGGCATGGATTGGTTCTCTATTCATCTTGCGATTGTGGATTACTTCTCCAAGACTATTACCTTGTGTATGCCCGATATCCCTCTGATCGTGTGGGCAGGTGCATCTAGTCATGTGTTATGTGGTGTAATCTCCTTCCTCAGGGCTTAGCGGTTAGTAGGAAAGGGGTGCCTAGTCTATCTTTCTTATATCCATGACACTAGTGCTGATACTCCGTGTGTTGATTCTGTTCTGGTGGTCCGAGAGTTCCTTAATATCTTTTCCATTGATCGACCTAGTATTTCTCCTGAGCGTGATATTGATTTTGGCATTGATATTGAGATGGGTACACAACCAGTATCTATTCTACCATATCGAATGGATCCAGTTTGAGTTGAGGGAGATTAAGGTCTAGCTCCAGGATCTCTTGAGTAAAAGGTTTATCAAGCTTAGGGTATCTCCCTAGGGTGCTTCTGTTCTATTTGAGAAGGAGAAGGATGGTACCTTACGTAAGTGTATTGATTACAGATAGTTGAATAAGGTGACCATAAACAACAGGTATCTGATGTCGCGTATTGATAACTTATTTGATCATCTCCAAGGTGCAGCAGTATTCTCTAAGATAGACTTGAGATTGGGGTATCACTAGTTGAGGATTAGGGAAGCAGACATCCCTAAGACTTGATACGGCCACTATGAGTTCCTCGTCATTTGTTTTGGGTTGACTAATATACTCATAACATTCATAAATTCGATGAACTGTGTGTTCAAACCCTACTTGGAATCCTTCGTTATTGTATTCATCGATGATATCTTAGTCTACTCTAGGAGCAGAGAGCAGCATGAGCAGCATCTAAGGATACTACTTCAGACCTTGTAGATCAACAATTGTATGCCAAATTCACTAAGTGTGAAGTTTCCTTGAGTCTATGGCATTCTTGGGACACGTGGTATCCAATGATGGGATTATAGTAGACCCGTCGAAGATAGCAGCATTTCATGATTGGGCCAAGACCACTACTCCTATCGAGGTTCGCAGTTTCGTTGGGTTGGTAGAATATTACAGAGAGTTTGTGGAGGGATTTTCTTCTATTGCAGCATCTTTGACCAGATAGACTCAAAAGGATGTTCCTTTCCATTGGTCTGACATGTGTGAGGCAAACTTTCTGAAGCTCAAGGTCTTGTTGACTACAAGTTCGATTCTTACTCTTCTTGTTAAGGGCCAGGGATTTACAGTGTATTGTGATGCTTCAGGTGTTGTCTTGGATTGTATTCTGATGTACAGGATAGGGTTATTGCATATGCTTTTTGAAGGTTCATGAGCGAAACTACCTACACATGATTTAGAGTTGGTGGTGGTAGTCTTCGCTTTAAAGATTAAGAGACATTATTTATATGGCTCCCATTATGAGATCTACACTGATCACCGTAGTCTTCTATGTATCTTCAGCTAGAAAGACCTTAATTTGAGACAACTCAAGTGGTTGGAATTACTAAAGGACTATGATGTCATCATTTTCTATCACCAGGCAAGGTAAATGTAGTAGCAGATGCTTTGAGCCGCAAGGTGGCGAGTATGGGAAGTTTGGCATTTTTATCAGTTGAGGACCAACCTTTAGCTTTGGACATTTAGTCCTTTAGCTTCGGTCATTCAGTCCTTTAGCTTTGGACATTCAGTCCTTAGCTAACCAAATAGTTTGTCTTGATATTTCTGATTTGAGCAGGGTACTTGCTTAGGTAGAGGCTAGTCTTCCTTGATGGAGCAGGTTTGGGCACAGCAGTTTGATAACCCACAGTTGAGGGTGATTCATGATAAGGTGCTTAGTGGGAAGGCTAGGAAGGTGATCTTAGATCCATATGGTATTTTGAGGATCAAGAGTCGTATCTGTGTTCCTATAGTTAGAGATTTGGTTAGGTTGATTCTTGAGGAGGCCTATTATTCCAGATATTCCAGATATTCCAGGCCCATTATTCCAGATATTCCATCCATCTCGGTGCGGGGAAAGATGTATCATAACCTACAATAGCATTACTAGTGGTGTGCAATGAAGTGGGACATTTTCAGCTTTTGCAGCTAGGTGCTTGAATTCTCAGCAGGTTAAGTTCGAGCATTAGAGGCTAGATGGTTTGATCTAGCAATTACCCATTTCAGAGTTGAAGAGGGAACGAATAGCTATGGACTTTGTAATGGGTTTTCCACGTACTATAGGGGCTTTGATTCTATTTGGGTCATTGTAGATCGATAGACCAAGTCTGCTCACTTTTTACCGGTTCAGACTGTCTATACTTTAAAGCGGTTAGTAGAGATTTACAAAAGAAAGGTGGTTTGATTGCATGGGTTGCCGGTATCTATCATTTCAGATCATGGTACTCTATTCACTTTGTATTTCTAGAGATCTATCATAGAGTTTTGGGTACCTAGGTTAAGTTGAGTACAATTTTCCACCCCCAGACTGATGGCCAGTCAAAGAGGACTATTCAGGTCTTGGAGGACATGTTACAAGCCTATGTTACTGATTTTGGTGTCAGTGGGATCAGTCTTTGACATTTGGATAGTTCGCATACAATAATAGTTATCATTCGAGCATTAAGAGCACTTTTTGAGGCATTGTATGGTAGGAAATGTCGTTCCCCAGTTGGATGGTTAGATGTTTTTAAGGTTAGGCCTTGGGCTATTTATTGACTACATAATTCGATGGATAGAGTTTGTATGATCTAAGAGAGACTCCGTACTGCCCAAAGTAGGAAAAAGAGCTAAGTTGATCGAAGGGTTCTTCCTTTGGAGTTTATTTAAAGATAGGGTATTTCTACGGGTGCCGCCCATGAAGGGCGTGATGAGATTCGGGAGGAGAAGTAAGCTTAGCTCCAGGTTTATCGGCCTTTTAAAGATCATAAGGTGGATAAGAGAGGTAGCGTATGAGTTAGCCTTGCCCCCAACACTTTCAGGTGTTCATCTTGTATTCCATGCTTCCATGCTGTGGTGGTACGTTCCAGATGAGTCTCACGTGCTTTAATAGGATTCGATTCAACTTTGAGTCCTTAACTTTTGAGGATGAGTCTATGGCTATCCTAGATAGACAAGTTAGGAACCTGAGATCTAAGGATATTCCATCGGTGAAGGTCCAGTGGAGGCATCATCCTGTCAAGGAGAATACTTGGGAGATCGAGCGGGACATGCGGACCCGATATCCTCACCATTTTGAGCTATTAGGTATCTTTTCTTTATTGACTTTCCAGGATAAAAGTTCTTTTAGTAGTGGATGTTGTAATAACCTCAAGGTCATTTTCGTGCTTTTGCATAAATTTACCATTTTACCCCTCCTCATAGCTTTTTTATAGCTTTTATGTGATGCTGCAATGGGTGGCATGCTCCCCAAGGTGGTTGAGTGAGCTTGGTGTGAGTTTTTCCCTTATTAGAGTCTCAAAGTGAAAAAGAGTTGACTTTAGTCAACATCCAGAGATTCAATCTTCGTATGAAAATTTTGACGGTTCCATCATCTTTGGAACGTTCATTTTAGTCTACAAGAAAGTTTGGTTTAGATTTGGGAGTTTTTATTTTGAACTTGTGTGGTTTGTCATTTTAACTTTAAAGTTTTGACAAAGTTTGACTTTGGTTAATATTTGGAATAAAAGTGCTCAGATGAAAATTATGTCAGCGTGGTTAGCTTCGAGACACCGATTTTGGTCTAGAACGACCTTTGGTTCAGTTATTGAGGTGCTCGAAATGAGTTTTTGGTCATTTGGGTGATTTAAGTGTTTTTCTTTGAAAGTGTTGCCTTTGGTCAATATTTTTACAAGATGACCTCCGTTGGTTATTTCGTCGATACCATTGATTCTGAAATATCATTTCTAGTTATGTAGCATAGTCTATTTGCATTGAAGGGGTTCCGAACGAGTTCCAAGCCCTCATTGAGGGACTTTTTCTCCCTTGGTGAATTGCTGATGTACAACTGCTGGTGCAGCTCTTGGTTGTTCTCCACGATTGCGGGCCTTTGGTTGCATTTGAGGACGTGTGGCTGTTTGTTCTCCGTGTTTGTGAGACTTTGGCCGCATTTTTGGAGGGTTACCTGACCCTTCTCTACGTTTGTGGACTAGCCTCCTGGTTCGCGAAGGGTCAGCTGACTGATCTCCACATTCGCGGAGCTAGTCTCCGTATTTGCAAAGCTCAATTAGGCCTGGCAGTTCAGTCCCTTTAAGACACGTTTCTAGCCCCTCCTTTTTCATTTCCTCCATATATAAAACTTGATTTTGAGAGCTCCTCTTGACCAATTTCAATAATTCTTGTTGTCTTGCATCATGAACTCTTGCGGGAACATTCTGAAACCCTTCCTCATCCTAAAACCCTTGTAAGTCTCGTGTAAATTCAACATTTTCTTGCATTTTTTACTATCCTAGTGCTTGATTTTGGTGGGGTTGATATGAACCCTTCCAGTGCTCAAATGTGCCCCTTTTTGAAGTACAAGTTTCTTGAGATATTTGGGACCTTGTGATGGAGTTGGCTTTTCAATTCTTGCACGGGTCCCACTGTCAAAAATTTTCCCAATTTTGGTTCCATTTTTAATTATAGTAATATGGGTATCGTTGGCTTTGTTTTGATATGTTCTTCGATAATTTGATAGAATTCCATCATTCGGAGGTGGCCCAAAAAGTAAAAGCTCTGGTTTAGCAGTTCGTGTGCGATTCTGACCTTGAGGTAGGTTACGGTTTCTTCTATATAGACTTGGCTCGATTAGAATTGGTATATTATGAGTAGTATTGCATGATTAGGGCGGTTTCTAGGTGTTGGTATCTCTTTTGAGAAAATTAGGAGTTGATGGCCATTGTTAGTAGTTAGTTGGATGTTAGCCATCGGAGCCTTAATTTAGGTGCTTTCTTGCCTCATTTGCCCGCTTAGTATCCTTAGCAATTGCTCTTAGGTGACTTAAACTTAGGATTTCGCTTGTTTGATTTGGTTGGTTGCAATTTCCCTTTTTGGTATGATTTCGAGTTATGTTTGTGCTTGCTTACGCTTTATACTGACTGTAGGGATTGAGGTCGTACTTTTGGTGCGTTGGAGCTCTAGGTTAGTAATTTGATGCCTTGTGGGAATTTCCCCCCGAATTTGAGTGAAACATGACTATGTGACATGATTTTTGCCTTGTTGCCTCATAGATGACTAAAATTGGAAATTTTCCTTATAAATGGATTAATTAATGAAAGACTGGGTTTTGGTAAATGAATAAGCATAACGATTAGGAGATACTGGTAAAATCAATACTTACGACTTTTCATATTTTTGATGAGATCGAGCTATGATTTCGGGCATCCTTTATATTGACCTTGACCTACACTGTTATTTTCATTATTGATAAGCTCGAGGTATGAATTTCGGCCGGCCCATTGTTACATATTCTGGGTTATTACCTTAATATTGATGAGCTTGAAGGTTATTTCGATGTACCATAATATTTTGGGATTATCATTACATCTTTACTTTGTTATATCTTGCATGTTCTTCTAATATTCTGTGAGGTAAGGCCATTATTATGATTATATGTTGTTGATGAGTTATTTGGACTCTGTATGTTCTCCCCTCACTCGATGCACCCATAGTCGTAGTTTATGACTCATTTATGTTATTATTAGTATCATTGTGCTGCTTATTTTATATTTGCTCTATCTGAGCTCAGTCGGCCTATGATGCCTACTAGGTACACTGTGTTTTGTACTTATACTGCACTTTTACATCTTTTGATGCAGCTCCCAGTTCGAGCTCCCTCTAGTGCACACCTAATCATTCGTAGTTATGCCAGATGCAGATAGTGGTGAGCTCCCAACATTCATAGACTTGTTCATTTCCTCTTTTGTACTGACTTACACTTGTATTTTTGGATTGTCAGCTCTGTATTGTATATATATTGTTAGCTTTTATACTTAGTAGCTCTTATATAGGTGACACTATCTCCGGAGTTTGTTCTAGTATTAGTTCATCATTTTTGGTCACTTTTGGGCCTTTTTGTATATTTTGTATCGTATTTACATATCTATGAATTAGACAGATCTCTTTGTTATATTATTCTTGCTTCCGCCTTCTTATGTTATTACTTATTTATTTAAATTAACATTTGACTTTCACTTTTGAGTTGGGTTTGGCTTGCCTACTCATATATTATAGTAGGCGTCATCATGACACCCGAATTTGGGTCATGACAGTTAGTAATTGGGTACCTTGAGGCCTGACTGAGCAGCCACCAACTGAGTGGGCATCTGAATAGCTCCCTTAAACAATGCCTTTGAAGTGAGGGAAGGCTGAGAAATCGGTGTCGGTGGAACCCTTGTAGTACTAGCAGGTGCACCATGAGCCCTAGTACCTGTTTAGCAATCCTCATATGAGTCTGCATCCTGGTAGGTGGAGCCATAATATTCATATTGGTTCCAACGGAAACCTTAGTGCTGGCGATGTTTCTCTGGCTGGTAGTATGCTTTGGAGGGATGATCTTAAATACGCGAACACACGACTTAGAAGAAACTTTTATGGAGTTAAACTCTATCACACGAAGTAGAGTATGAAAAAGGGTGATATTCTTAATGTCCTATAGCCTACCTATTATAGATGTGGCGCATTTCACACCCATAAGAAGGACTCTACTAGACATGGCTTAATAGACATCCTAGGACACTTAAACTTTATGCTTTGATACCAAGTTTGTCATGCTCTAAGTCTATACCCTAGGTGTGGTCGACACTCGAAAACCATTACTGGTACCAAGCAAACCTTTGGATTGGCTGAACATTAAGATGAACACTAAACATGCACGCAAAAGCTTATAGAGATGAATATTCAAAACATTTAGATAAATCTCATGCACTATCTAAAAATACTCAATGATACAAATGATAAGAATGTTTGAAACATCTGAAAAACTGAAGGTTGAACTGACTAACTATACTTTCTATGAAGCCTCTACTAACTATGAATAGGTTTTCGAACAAGACCCACGACTACCTCAAAATGAACTGAAAATTACTATAACTAATAAGCATAACAAAATGAAGTCCTCTAAAATCAAGGAGGTCTTACCAAAGCTGGTGAAGTGACGAGCTTAACGAAATGCCTGTTGATGATCCTGAGCACCTGTATTTGCATCATAAAATAATGCAACATTGATAATGTCAGTACATGGAATGTACGGTATGTAATAAAATTGAATGAAACAATAACTGAACTAAACTAAATGCACTTGCTGAAAGGAATACTGAAAGCAACATGACTAAAAGTAAAGCATGATATTGTAATGAAAACATGTAAGGCTTTACAACTGAGCTAATACAATATATTATATCAATTCTAAAATAACAACCTTACTTTCTTGAAAAGTTTCTCTAACCGACAACCATCACTATGAGCCTCGTAATGATACAACATCTAGCATATGCTGTCAAAGCCATCCAATACTTATCAAAGAAACAGATGACAAAACTAAACTTATGGATCCATATATAAGCCCTTACTAAAGGCTGGGTGAGGAGTTGCTTGAACGAACGACACGATCCTGTCTATGTTGGCGACGTAGTTTATGGGGTTGGAGTTATCTGAACTCGTACCTAAATCGATAATCAATACTACTCCCAAAATATGCAATACGCTCATAATAATATATGTGTGAGTAAATACCCAAATTACTTCTTTATAAATACACTGAACTGTACTTTAACTAACTGAACTTTCTTCTGAAATATTTATGCTTTATTTTAAAGGTATAAATGCTCTTGGCAATTAAACAATGCATTTGGAACAACTCAAGTTCCCTTAAAGCTCTTTTAAAAGTAATAATTCAAATACTTGAAACTTTCTTTTATTCTAAAATCAATGCATGAAAATACTTATGCAAAACTTTCAATAATTCTTAAATAAGCAGGGTTCATGTGATAGAAAGATCATGAACAACAATCAAGAATCAGATATACATAAAGAATTATAATCTCAATGATAGAAAAATCAGAATTTAATGATAAGGAATGAAGGTCAGTCGAAATTCTTGAAACTTGAGTTAAAACCCAATGTTTAGATCTTACCAACTCAATTTAGATGTAGGGAGTGGGGACGAACTAAGTCCATCATTATGAATAGCCTTACATATCTGAAAGAACAAGGTTCTTGAAAAAGCATGGAGAAGATGCTTGAAGCTCGAGAATTCTCCTCGTGAATCTAGCTCTAACCCTTGGAAATGATTATGAGAGTAAATCAATGGAGCTAAACTGATATGGACCTTAATTAGGTGTAAAACCGCCGGGACTTAGGCTTAGAAGGGGTGGGATAAAATAACACTTATTAAAAACTAGATGGGGTCGTCTATGGGACCTTTTTACAGACCGTACAAGCCTCTCGTAGAAAGTTGACTAATTTTCTGGGATTTCTAAACTTTGGTTATACAAACTCTTTTAAGGGCCATAAAACCTTTTATGGTTCGTCCTGTATGTCTGTGGAAATCAGGCTTATATAGAGTTTCAAGACCTTACATTCACGAGGCATTCTACAGACCTTAAATGCTTCTACGGGGCCATAGAATGGTCCATAAAAGTCAGAGTAAAATTTCAACATTCAGGACTTTATTTCACGGGTCCTTGTACGATTCATAAAGTGATTTATGACCCATAATCCAGTTCGTAAAACTCACATTTAAAAATTCAGTTTCAGAAGTTTGATCCCACGAGCCCATCTATATTCCATAGTTAATTTCTACGGCTTGTAGATAATGTCTGTAAAAAGTCAATCTTTTGAAAACGTAAGTCCTTTTTTTGGGCTTTTCTAATCTGATCTGAGTTAGAAATTTTGGAGTGTTACAGCAACCAGACGTGCTTCTCTTATTAGGCAGAAGTAGTTTGAGGAACAACTTGAAAAGATTCTGGATCATCAATCTTTGGGTCATAGCAAGAAGAATTAACGAACAGAGTTTCCAGTTCAATGGAAAGGAAAGTAAATGGATGATGCGACTTGGGAAAATGGATAACCATTGTGGTCGTTTGAAGAAAAAGTCAAGGCTAACCTAGATTTTACCTCATCGAGGATGATGAGTTTATCTGAACCTCAAACTTCCCCTACTAGATAAAATCTTGGCTAGGGAAGTTCTAGGCTTACCTAGATTCTGCCTCATCAAGGCTTACCTAGATTCAAGTAGCTCACTCTTGACTAGGGATTTACATGATGAACCTAGCCAAGACCAAATGACTTAGGTCAAGATTAGGTTCAATTGAGACAAGACCATGGCGTTGGCGTGGCTAAGGCATGCAATGGAAGGCATGACAAGGGTTGGGCAAGGCTAAGGAAAAACAAGTCTATGGTTGTAGATACGAGAACGGTTAGCACAATTCATGCTAGACTTATACCCCAAGCTACACAAGTTATGATGATACAAAGAGAAGATTGAGAGGATCGTATTTAGCACCAATGAAAGGGCTTCATTGCATGGATGATAGCTTGGAGAATGGAAGACCAAAGTGGAGAAATTCAAGATAAGAAGATGTTGGTAAGGAATAACCATTCTTGGCTATATTATAAATAGTTTAAATAAGTCATTTTGGGCTATTTGTGCAAAAAGGTTACTCTTGTAAGAGGTATCCTATAAATAGATTCCTTAGCCATTTTCTTCCTAAGATTATTTTGACATAAAGAATTGGGATATTGATATATTTAGAGGATAGAATCTTATTCTAGGGTAGCTTAGTTTGATGGATAGATTCTCACAGTTGATTGAAGACTCCTTGCTCTTACTTTCATATTGAGTCACTCATTTGTGGGTTTCATGTGAGTTTCTCTTTTCTGTAGAATTCAAGTCTCTTCTCCCTTGGTTAATTGTGGATTCAATTAGTCTTTCTTTATTCTTTTTTCATCTCCTATATCTCTCTATCTTTAATTTCGTGTTTGAATTGATTTTGATTGGGTTTACTTAAATAAACCCATAGTATTTTTTTTCCACCCTGATTTGATTCTTATAGTCCAACTAGGGTCTTACCATCGTAGCATGATCATGGCTAAGGCAAGTTCATGTGCTAAGTGTTGGGCGAGGTAGATTGCAGATGAGACTAGACCAGTGGCAAGTTATGTGGGGCAAGATCTGCGTACAATGCAGGCACGTGGGCAGGCATGAAGCTGGGTGTCAGAATGGACATTTGGCGCTAGATTTGAAGGTTGCTTATATATGCCTCGCACATGCGTGGGCAGTTTGGTAATTTTTCAGTTTTTAGTCATTTATGACATTGTCTAACAATTTAGATATGACTTGTATTGCAATTTGAATTGTGCCTAATAATTGGGGTTGTTAACTAGATACGATAAGAACATGTGTCAGGCATTTGACAAGAGGTTGTGGCCTATTTATTGGCACATGCAGACTTGACACAGGTTTAAATACAAAGTTGGAAATTGATTACTTTATGTTCCATGTGTTGGATTTTGTATGCTTATCTATATTTATGTGTTGAACTAGATTGAGGGAAAAATAAGAGGACTGAGTCTGATATGCTAGACTGCCTAGTAGAGTTGAATCAAAGGGATTTGATACCATTACATTAATGGTGGAGGAGGATGAGAAAATGGTAGTGGTAGAGGAATACGTAGTGGAGGATTAAGAGGAGGAGGTAGTGATAGTAGCGGAGGAGAAGATGGTGGTGACAACAACGACAACAAAAGGGATAGTGACGACAATGGCGATAGAAGCAGAGAGAGAGGGGAATATAAAACCTTTATACAAATAAAATAAAACTTAGGAATTTTAAAATTAATATATTAAAACTAATCTAAAAATTGTTGCCTCTAGTCAATTATATCTAGGGGTGCGCAAAAACCGAATAGATCAATAAATTGAACCAAAAACAATATTATTGGGTTATTGGGTTAACTGGTTTTTAATAGTTTTATAAAAACAATTATCGGGTTATCGATTTAGTATCAGTTTTTAGTATTGTGTTATTGGGTAAACCGATAACCCATTAAGGAGGTAGTAATGTACTACTTTATCTTTCATAAATATTAAATATTAGTAATAATTTAACATAACTAGACACTATATCGGTATGCTACAGTCTTCACAATACTTCTACTTCACACTAGGCCACTTTAGTCTTTACTCAAAACCTAAAGATTAAAGTAAGAACTAAGAATTGTTCATTGTCTTGTTGGACTACTTGAATTTAGGTTTAGTTTTACTTTGTAATTGTAGCTTTTGCATGTTCGTAAACGTCTGTAATTTGATTAACATCAGAAATTTCATGTTATGTTTTTATTATAACATGTAATTATAGCCTTCGTACTATATCAGTCTTATTAATGCAATTTCTCATTAACTTTCTTGTTTTAGTATATCAAAGCATTTACAGACTTACAACTGATTTACTTGTTTCACTGTATCGCGCCAAATTGTTAGAGAAGTTAGAAGACATATATTTATTTTATGGACATTTTCTTATTGTGTAAACCAAAAACCTAACCATTAGAGATCAAAATTCGATAAAAAATATCTTATTGATTTAACATATTTAAAAATTGAAAATCGATAAATCAAACCGATAATACATAAAATCGAACTGAATCAAGTGATACAAAAATAAAAAAATGAAATCTTTTTTTTTTTGAAAATTCTTCATTCCTGGGAAGAGGAAGAAGCAGATATGACTCTTCTATGTGGTATTCATTCTCGTTCGGCTCTTGGAATCACATCCAGCAGTGGTTGGAACAACTCTTGTTGCCCTATTTTCTCTAGATCTAGTCCATATAATGACCGAGCCCAACAAGGTTGAAACTTCCAGAAAAACCTTCGAATTGGGAGGGCCACTTCAAATAGGTTCATTGCTAAGGCCCAGAATACGATTAATCCAACATGGACTTTTATTCTTTTATCTTATTTTCGGTTCTAATTTCTGGAAGCATTATGTTGAGTAGCTACTGATATGGAATAATCCTTCTCTAGCCTGAAGCCTGGAAAAACAAAGGCCGATCTATACACACTCCTAATTATATCACTTTTTATTATGTAAACTTTACCTAAATTCCATAATGGAAAAGTCTAATTACTATACATCCCTCATCATATCAAAATTACCCGATTTCCCCTTTTTATTCAGTTTTGCTGATACATTAGTTATGTATCTGATACATCAACTTTAGCTGTAGAATAGTTAATGCAGATCATCTATTTATGGATAGTATCTTAATATAAGGTATGATTGGTTTTTTAAATCAATTACTGATCTAATTAATGAGATTAATTGGTTTAAAAAAGTAACGGTTGTGTACATGAAGATTCAAGCCAAAAAACAGAACATCAATTCAAACCAAAGTCGATTTCAATTTTTTTCCAGTTTTGCTGATACATTAGTTATGTATCTGATACATCATCTTTAGTTGTAGAATAGTTAATGCATATCAGCTATTTATGGATAGTATCTTAATATAAGAAATAATTGGTTCTTTAAATGAATTACTGATCTAATTAATGAGATTAATTTGTTAAAAAAAGCAACGGTTATGTTCATGAAGATTCAAGCAAAAAAACAGAGCATCGTCTCGAATTAATCTAATTATATACTAATGCATCATTTCTTCTACATCAGTTCTGTAATTGATACATCAGTTGTGATAAATATGTGTGAAGTTTATTTCCTGCAGGTTTTTGATACATCAGTTATGTATAAACTATGCTAATTAAAGACTGATACATCAATTCTGATACATCAAATCTATAGTTGATACATCAATTGTGATACATATGTGTGAGTTTTATTTCCTTTAGCTTTTTGATACATCAGTTAGGTATAACCTGTGCTAATTAAATACTGATACATCAGTTCTGTAGTTGATACATAAGTAGTTTTAGAAGATTTTTCAAAGATTTACAGAAGAAATCAAACGATACAAATTTTAGGAGAAATCAGATTGAATGAGGATGAAGTGAGATTCCAGGTAAGGAAAAACTTAAATATACCTTAGTTAGAACCTTGAAATTGAGTAACAGATGTACTCAGAAATTCAAAATCTCAAAAACTGATGAAGAAGAGTGAATTTAGGCGAGGATTTAGGGAGGAAGAGTGATGTATTAGTGAGAGAGAGAGATTAAAGCAAAAAGAGAGATTTTTGATTTTTTTGATATAATAGACAATATAAATAAATATGGTATTAAAATATGTGTAAAAGGTAATTTTTTCTTTTATTATTATCCACCAAACCATTTTTTTGGTCCAAAAATGACAATAGTACACTTTCTTGTACTCCCAAACTCACTCAACCACCGCCGGCTTCCCCCGCTCTCTCTCTCTCCCCGTGTTTGCGCAAAACGTAAACGTAAAGGATCTCAATGTCGATTGGATAACTTCCAACAGGGTGCACTTTGGCACCCTTATTCCTCTCTCTAAAACCCTAACCACATTTTTTCTCTCTCTAACTCCGCAATGCCAATGCGAGGGCTCTGCTTTCTCCTCGTTCTCTCCTGTTTTTTTGTCGTCTTCTCTTCTGCTGATCCGATACCTGGAGACTCAGAAAATGCCGTCGTTGTCAATGCTGCTGAATTTAATTCCTCTTCCGTTGCGAGATCTGAGGAAGGTAGTTTTGCCAACATGATTGATCGAGCTTTGGAAAAGGAGTTCAATGAGACCGAAGAGCAGCCCGGTGGTTAGTCACATCTATTATTTCCTTCTAAGTTTTGTTTTAGTTTCCCTGTTTTTGCTTTTGTATTTGCTGAGTTATATCACCTGGACGTTCCAATCATGTGAATGGTAAGTTGAAACACTGGGAATACACTGGTAATCCTGGGATGGGGTAGTGGGCTTAAAAGAAAAGAATTACTCCACATTAACTGAAGTTTGACTAGGGGCGGATGTAAGCGGTAACACTAGCCTGCCCGTGGAACAATGTGCAGGGTTAGTGGAAAGACAGGATATATTAGTAGTACAAACACTGGGATAGGTGGATCGAGGTAAGTGAATATGCTAGTGATCCTGGAATAGGGAAGGGTGGGAGTTTTTCCTAATTATTGATTAGAAGATTTAGCTTGTATGGATGGTTATTGGTTTGATACCAAGAACGGTAGTCATTCAGTATCTTAAGGATACATCATGTATCCACAATGGGAAATTAACTGATATACTTGTCTCATACAGAGTATCTGAAAGCAAACTAATGCACACATGCCTTGTTATGCTTCTCATTTGAATCTAATTCAACTAGAAAGTTGTAAATTAGTATAAGCTATAGTAAAACAACTACATTACCTTGAATGGTTTGGACGCTAAGTGGAAACACGGGGTATTTGGAAGTTCGGGTTTGTCGAGGATCTGCGGAAAACATGGTTTTGGCATACAATGGGTTGTGTCCGAGATATTTGAGGGGTGATACATGGCTGGAAATGCATTGTGAGATGTAGTCCCACTAGCTTATGTTGGTACTTTGGAGGGAAAGGAACTTTAGAGAATTTGAAGATGAGGTTGCACAGATTAGGACATATCTTATGTTTTTGATTAGATTTTGGTGTATCCACGAGATCCTTATTCATATAGATGATTGAGTGTATTTAATAGAGAATGAATTTATGTGTAGGTTTTTTGGTATTATTACCTTATCAACAAAAGAGAGTAAAAATACATGGTAGTGGATGCACTAGTTTTGTAGATAAGTATGTGGTGGGGTTTAAAAAAAGAAAAATAGTTAAAGTATTTGAATGTTTTGAAGAATAATTGGAACGCTGCGTATATTATAAGTTAACATCATGTGAAGGGTAAGTGGGAACATATTTTAAGTAAGTAGGTAGACAGGTGAAGTGTACCATAGGTATACCCAATGATCCAGGGATAGGGTGAGAGCTGGCGGTAAAAAGGGAAACAATGACATTGTTGGAACTTTGAGTGTACTTGTGAAATTTAATTGATTAAAGCATGCAATGTGGGGCATAAATTGCATGTTAAGTGGTGAAATTCAATAAATTTGTCAGATTTACAACTTTAACTACTCATTGTGTTATGGGAATTCTTTTTAAGAAACGGTTTAATAGAATTACTTACTTGAGTTACAATTTTGGTGCATGTGAATGCATTTTTATACACATATATACATACAACAACAACAACAACAACAACAACAACAACCCAGTGAAATCCCACATTGTGGGGTCTGAGGAGGGTAAAGTGTACGCAGACCTGACTCCTACCAATGTAGGACGGCTATTTCCGAAAGACCCTCGGCTCAATAGAAGCATAGGAAAAAAAGGTCAGACAAGAATATTAAAAGTAGAAAAGTAGATAACAGAAGAGTTCCAAACAATAGTATAATCAAAGCACCAAAAACAGTAGATATCGTCAAATAATAGCATAAATACCATAAATAACATAAGATAACATAACATACATAACATAAATAACCTAAATCAGAGTACAAGAAATCATAGTGCGTTAATACGCCTACGGATAAGGGGGAATAATGTCACTATGTACTAGCCTTCTACCCTGATATGTGTCCTCCACACCCTCCTATCCAAGGTCATGTCCCCGGTAAGTCGTAAATGCGCCATGTCCTGTCTGATCACCTCTCCCCAATATTTCTTCGGCCTACCCCTACCTCTTCTGAAACCATCCATGGCCAACCTCTCACATCTCCGCACTGGTGCCTCTGGGACTCTCCTCTTCACATGTCTAAACCATCTCAGTCACGTTTCACGCATCTTGTCTTCCACCGGGGCCACTCCTACCTTGTCTCGAATAGCCTCATTTCTAATTCTGTCGCTCTTGGTATGCCCACACATCCATCTCAACATTCTCATCTCGACAACTTTCATCTTTTGCACGTGTGAGACCTTAACTGGCCAACACTCCGCCCCATATAACATAGCTGGTCTAACCACCACTTTGTAGAACTCGCCCTTAAGTCGTGGTGGCACCTTCTTGTCACATAACACACCGGAGGCGAGCCTCCATTTCATCCATCCTGCCCCAATACGATGTGTGACATCCTCGTCGATCTCCCCGCTGCCTTGCATGATAGAACCAAGGTACTTAAAACTACTTCTCTTTTGGGTGGCTTGGTCCCCGAGCCTAACTTCCGCGCCAACCTCTTGAGGAGTCTCACTGAACTGGCACTTTAGGTACTCTGTCTTGGTCCTACTCAACTTAAACCCTTTAGACTCCAAGGTGCGTCTCCAATCTTCGAGCCTAGCGTTAACTCCGCTATGAGTCTCATCGATGAGGACTATGTCGTCCGCAAAAAGCATACACCATGGCACCTCATCTTGAATTTGTCGCGTCAATACATCCATCACCAAGGCAAATAGAAACGGACTAAGAGCTGATCCTTGATGCAACCCCATCACAACTGGAAAGTGTTTTGAATCCCCTCCTACTGTCCTTACCCTGGTTTTGGCACCTTCGTACATGTCCTTGATCACCCTTATGTACGCTACAGGTACACCTTTAGCCTCTAAACATCTCCATAGTATCTCTCGTGGGACTTTATCGTAGGCCTTTTCTAAGTCGATGAATACCATATGCAAGTCTTTCTTCCTCTCCCTATATTGCTCTATTAGTCTCCTCATAAGATGGATGGCTTCCGTAGTTGAGCGTCCCGGCATAAATCCAAACTGGTTCTCTGAAATAGAGACGCCTCTTCTCACCCTCATCTCCACCACTCTTTCCCACACTTTCATAGTATGGCTTAGAAGTTTGATACCTCTATAGTTGTCGCAACTCTGGCTATCCCTTTGTTTTTGTATAGAGGGATCATGATGCTCGACCTCCATTCTATGGGCATCGTTGCCGTCGTAAAGATGACATTAAATAACCTAGTCAGCCATTCCAAACCTACCGAGCCCGCACTCTTCCAAAATTCTCCAGGGATCTCATCAGGTCCGGTCGCTCTTCCCCAGTGCATCCTACGAACGGCCTCTTTAACCTCATCGTCCGTAATACTCCTACAACCTCCAATATCGTGACTACTCCCTATATGTTCCAAATCTCCCAACACAATTTCTCTGTCCCCTTTGTCATTCATAAGTTTATGGAAGTATGACTGCCATCTTTGTTTGATAAGGGTCTCCTCTACCAACACTTTTCCGTGTTCGTCTTTAATGCACTTCACTTGATCCACATCTCGTGCCCTTCTCTCCTGGGCCCTAGCTAGCTTGAATAATTTCCTGTCCCCGCCTTTCTCTTCCAGTTCAGCATAAAGGCGTTCAAAAGCTGTCGTTTTTGCCGTTGCAACCGCCGACTTCGCCTCCTTCCTCGCTATCTTATACAGTTCCCCATTCGTCCACTTCTCCACCTCATCCTTGCTCTCCATCAACTTAGCATACACTACTTTCTTTGCTTCCACTTTCCCTTGTACTTTTCCATTCCACCACCAATCCCCTCGATGTCGACTACGACTACCTGTCGAGACTCCTAACACTTCCCTTGCTACAGCCCTAATACAACTAGCTGTCTTATCCCACATACCGTTCGCATCCCCACTGCTATCCCAGGCCCCCATATCCTTCAATTTCTCTCCCATCTCTAGGGCACTAACCGTTGTCAAACTCCCCCATCTGATCCTAGGTCGTTCTTCCCCGACCCTCCTCGTCCTCGTCATCTTGATCCCTAAATCCATCACTAAGAGCTTATGCCGGGTTGTAAGGTTGTCGATCGGGATGACCTTATAGTCTTTGCACAAACCTTTATCATCCTTCCTAAGGAGTAAAAAGTCTATCTGAGTTTTAGCCACTGAACTACGGAAGGTTATCAAGTGGTCCTCCTTCTTTGGGAAACTCGAGTTGGCTATTACCAACCCGAAAGCTCTTGCGAAATCCAAAAGTGCGATTCCTCCTCTATTTCTGTCCCCGAAGCCAAAGCCCCCATGCACATCATCATATCCTTCTGGAATAGACCCGATGTGCCCATTGAAATCCCCTCCCACGAAAAGCTTCTCAGTAGGTGGTATGCCTCCCACTAACTCGTCCAAATCCTCCCAAAAGCGCCTCTTATCCTCCTCGCGTAAGCCCACTTGCGGCGCATAAGCACTAATAATGTTCAACGTGATCCCTTGAACAACCATTTTAATCGACATCATTCTATCATTGACTCTTCTAACCTCCACCACCTGATCCCTTAAATCACTGTCTATTAAAATGCCTACCCCATTCCTATACTTCGATTTACCAGAGAACCAAAGCTTATACCCGTCTATTAAAATGCCTACCCCATTCCTATACTTCGATTTACCAGAGAACCAAAGCTTATACCCGTCTACCTCCTTAGCTTTAGAGCCTACCCATTTTGTCTCCTGGACACAGGCTATATTAATCTTCCTCTTCTTAAGAATCTTAACTAGTTCTATGGATTTACCCGTTAACGTTCCAATGTTCCAAGAACCTATTCTCAGTCTAGACGCTCCTTTAACCCACTTACCCCTCCTTACCCTCGTCCCCGTCCAAGAGCGAGAACATGACCCTAGTCTACCATCACTATCCAAAGCCACGAAAACGCGTATGAACTAATAAATTATTCGGGGGTCTAAAGTCGACAAAATATAACTACAAGTATATGAACAAAGGATAGATATATAAAGATATAAAAACCGAAGGTACCAACTCCGGTAGAAATGAACCCCTCCTTAACATATATACATATACATATAAATTTATGTATGTATGTATATGTAATGTGGCAATGTAATTGTGTTTCTAGATTTGATTGATTGTTCTCAGAGATGCTTTTAGAAACGTGCGGTATTTACTTTTTATGTTTGATGCTTAAGATATTCTTTTGATTTTATGAAATGGCCTTAATAGCCTCAGAACCTCAACTTGCTCTTTTTTCTTTCTCCTGATATGATAAACCCCATACCCCAAACCTTGGGAGTTAACGTGGTCCATTACCACTTTCCCCATTTATAACTTGAAGCGCAAATCTCAAAGATGGAGGTGAAGTGTCCTTCCACTAGGCTATCTCTAGCTTATTAAGAATCCTTAATTTGCTTTGAAAGGGAAATTATTTGGTAATACAACTTACCTCAATTCAACTTCTTTGAGATTGAGATAGTTGATTGATTAATTTGTCGTTAATAATTCATGCATGTGTTTTTCACTCTTCCTGTTCCTGACCCGTCTATCTCATACTATTACTTTTGTTTCAGCAATTGATCACGGGAGCTTCAACAGTAGTGTCGCAGAGCAAGAGGTGTGCAATATTCCTTTAAGTTATTGTCCCAAGGGGATAGTAAGATAATTGGATGCATGTGCTAGTAAATACCATTGATTTGAACTTCTCAACAAATCAGGCTTTATCTTGAAATTAATTGCTATAATCTTTAGGTTATTTACTCCCTAGAAGTTGCTGGATGTGTTGGAGTTTGTAGGTCTGATTGTTGATCTCTAACATATTGTAATATGTATTCATTTGCTAGATTCTTTTGTGGTTTTAGTTTAGCTCTAAAGGGAATTATGTGACATCTTTTGATGTTAAAGTGTGCCAAGATTCATTTTACATATTTGTTTTTTTTTTAAAAATACATCTAATAATTGTATAATAATTAGGGAACTTTCCTTTATCTCATGTTGCCTAAAATTCTATTTAAGGAACCATCTTAGATGTATTTGTCCATGAATTCAAATTAATTTTCTCTCTTCTTTCTCTATTTCGTGCTTGACATATCATAGTTTTTAGCTCTAGATAGAAACAGTTTACTGTTTAGTTCATTGTTTTCACTATTAAACTTTTTCGCAATTGTCCAAGTCATGGTGTACTTGTTATCTCAGCATTCGTGTTCAAAAACAGTCAAATCATTTATATGATCACATCTTGTGGTCAGGCCCTTCCCCGGACCCCGCGCATAGCGGAAGCTTTAGTGCACCGGGCTGCCCTTTTTATGAGTTTGGTCTTGACAGGGTGAAACGATCATCTATATTTGTCTAGAAACACCAATAAATTTGCTGTCACTTGTCGTTAGAAATTTTATCACCAACACACTTGACACAAGCACCATTACATTTCTTTTGCATTTTTCATGGAAAGTGGACATACTTGTCTCGTTAGACCTTGGGAGGTCCAATAGATTGTTTCAGAGTTCCTTTGTAAAGATAATACCACTTTGGTGTGAAATCAATGAATTACTTTGCTTTATTTTCTAAAAAATTGACATAAAATCAATGAAATAAGGACAGTCAGTGGTACTCATCAGTCACATAAGAGGCAGCAACAGCTTAAAATGTCAATGGGTTGTCCCTAGGTCTTTCCAACGTACTGGCTCCCTAGTTTCCATCCCTTTGTGAGTTTTGTCACATTCTGACCACACACTAGTCATTTTAATTCAGGAAGGATTTCAATATGAGTTGCTTTAGTAATATGGCTAATTAATGATGAAAATAATTCTCCAAAGTAGTCGTAGTATGCCCTTTTGAGGTATTGCCAAAAACAGTTCTTTGAACATTGCATAGTTTCTTAGTTTATTACTCTTGTTAGCTTATCTCACTGTGTAACTTGCAATTTAGAAAAGCAATATAAGAGAGATCTTATTATGATATTTTCAGTTTGATTTTTTGACTATGACCTATTTCCAAGTACAGTGGAATATGCATTTCTGAAGCACTTCATTTCTCAGGCAGTTCTGGAAACCGTTGCTAGGGTTGGTAGGGTCATGTTCAAGAAGAATGAGACAAATGAAGAAAAGTATGCCATGCCATCTTATGATTCATTAGATGCTATGCTACTTCTTGGAAGGTCTCCATGTTATCACAAAATGAAAAGACTTAAATGCTAGTGTTACTTTTTTTGTGTTTTTCACTAGGTCATTCCAGTTGCACACTGTTTTCAACCTGGATAATGACAATGGAGCAGAAGATACACCTACTTTGATAGATCGAAAGGTACTCCTTGCACTTATGAGAGTTCTTTTGGAGAAGAGTACTTTGTGCTCTGCAGGAAGATGATTATGGATTACTGAGGACACGTCACTAACTGGTGCCTCTCCCTGCCCCCATCAGGATAATGTCTTTATCATGTCTAATCCGAAGTCAAAGTTTCCAGTGCTGCAGCTAGATTTAAGGTTTGCTTACTCCCTCTTTCCCACATCCTGGTTATTACTTAACTTAAAACCTGTGTAATAGAAAGCCAAATTTATCAGGGTAGTGTGTTAATCAATCTGATTTAATATAACTCCTTGGGCAGATTGATATCTGATCTGTTTGTTGTCATTGTTTCTGCAACTTGTGGTGGCATTGCCTTCGCTTGCGCTGGACAACCGGTCTGATAATTTCTCCTTTGCTTGTTTCTGATTGATAACTGCAATAGCTGCTTTCACTGTCTTCTACATCGGACCTATGTGGCTTGTGGATTTATGTTTATTTGACTTCTTTTATCAATCTTACTTTGTAGCATATCCTACTAATGTCTTGCAGGTTATCACTGGATATTTGCTGGCAGGCTCAATTATTGGACCTGGTGGTCTTAACATTATCAGTGAAATGGTGCAGGTATGTTGATTTCATGTCTTTTTCAAATAAGTAAATCAATTGTTTGATTAATCAATCAATTTAATCCCAAGTTACCTTCAATTAAGTAATGCGGAATGGCTTGGGAGAACCTTGTACTTGATCCGGATTATGATCCTGATCCCTAAACCTATTCAAAACAAGTATTTTAAACACATTTTACAATGTGTGCCCCCCAATTGCATCAGTGTGTTATCCACGTCAGGAAAAAATATTCCATGTCATTACTTTTTTTTTTAAAATTCAGACTTTAATCTGCCTCCATCATCCTTCCATTCTTCAACCTGCACAAACTCACATACCCACACCTTCCATCTGCCACCATTCTTCAACCGCTTAACACCAATAAAATTCAGATCCACCAAAGCTGGTTGAACTTAAGCCGTGAAATTTGTTTTGAAATAAAATGACAATTAGAAATCGGCACCAAAATTCACGTAGAAATCCGTGAATAGCTGCCGGAGTTCTCGCTGAAACTCCAATAAAATTCAGGTTCACCAACCGAGCCTATATACGAAACCCAACAATACTCGAGCATAATAGAAAAAATCGATTTTATTATTTGATGGAGTTTTATAAGGGAAACAATGAAGTGTATATTTGTGTATGAGTGAATCTTGTTGAAGCGTTTTTCGGTGAGGTGACCTTTTTTTTACAAGGTATCAAACTTTGTATATAAATCATCAGCCCAAAGTGCTGGAAGCCAAAATTACATCTTTGAATCTACTTCCAAAGGAGTAAAAACAATAGACTAACATTAAATCCTATCTCATCTATCTATATACTTCGAGCTGCACCAATTACAAAAACTTATAATGCAATTTATTTTAACTTTTGCGGAGAACTACTATTGCCTTCAAAATACCTAGAGTTTCTCTCTTCCCAAATGGTCCACCATATTAGTGCTGAGACAATTCTCCATCTGTCTTTGTTAGTGCTACCACCACCCTCAAAATTCCAGCTAGTTAGTGCCTCCCTTGTTTTTCCCGGCATCGTCCACCTTATGCCTCTGAAGCTGGTAAATAGATTCCAAAGCTGGCTAACCACTTTACAATGAAGAAAAAAATGTTTAATTGTCTTTGCATTATGCTCACAAAAATAACATCTGGAGCACATACCCTCTTCTATAGATTCTCCCGAGTTAAAATAGCTTCTTTCACAATCAACTAAGTGAAAATAGCAACTTTGTATGGAATTTTTACTTTCCAGATAAGCTTCCAAGGTAAAATCTGATTTGAGAACCCATCCAATTCATGTTCTTATAGGCAGAGCTTACAGTAAAAATGCTCTTGCCGTGGCATTTCCATCTTTGAGTGACCCAATGCTTTTTGGTTGGAAAAGATTAGAAATGGTGGTCATTGGTGGGTGAGTTGTTGATGATAAAAATTGGTTGTATTGTGTACTTGAGTGCAAGGTAAATGCATGCAGATAGTGATGATCAGTGGTGGAAAGATTGTGATTTTGCTGCGATGGAGATGAAGGTGGGGAGGACTTTGACGGCGGCATTGACAGAGAAAGGGGGAGGGGTGAGGGAGAAGATGAAAAGATTTTACTTTTTTTTGTCTTCTTCTTTTAGTTTTTCCTTTTTCTTTTAGTCATTTTTGGTAGAAATTTTTTACATTCAGGCACCTAATATGTGTGAGAATCACGTATATATCCAACTTAGTCGATAAGTTGCCACATATGCTCAGTCAACTGTCAGAGGTTTTTTCTTTTTTTTTTTAGGATAAAGGTAACATTTTGTATATTAATCATCAGCTTAAAGATGGTATCCAAAAATTTACAACATATCCTACATCCACAGTTGTGTCTATCAAAAGCAAAAGATAAAGAAAAGACAGAAAAAAACTGCCCCTAGATCCTCCTTCATCTTTATAAGGATCCTAGAATGTCTACAATAGCCATAGGAATCAGGATCATCTATATACTTTGAAGTCTGAACTACACCAATAGCAAAAAGTGATAATGCAGGTCATTTTAATCTTGTGTAAGGGACTGCTATTGTTTTCAAAACTTCTAGAATTCCTTTTTCTTTCCATATGGTCTACCAAATAACTGCTGGGACAATTCTCCATCTGTTCTTGTCTGTGCTGCCACTGCCCTCCACTTTCCAGCTCTCCTAAAGCCTGTCCTGTTCTCCCAGGAATAGTCCAGCTTATACCTTTGAAGCTAGTAAACAAATTCCACAACTGGCCAACCACTTTACAATGTAAGAACAGATGGTTGATTGTCTCTGCAACCTGCTCACAAAAACAACATCTTGGGTACATCTGTATTCCCCTCTTCATAAGATTTTCTTGTGTAAGTACCTCTTTCACCACCAACAAAGTAAAAACTGCCACTTTATATGGTATTTTAACCTTCCATATGAGCTTCCAAGGCAGAAAGTTAACTTGGGATCCCACCTGGTTCATATCTCTATATGCAGAACTAACAGTGAACAATCCTTTGCTTTGGCATTTCCATTTAAGAGTGTCTTCTCCTTCCTTGAAGCCTGTGAACTGATCAAGTGTACCATAAAATTTAGCTAATCTCTCTATCTCCCAATCTTGCATCAGTCTTTTGAAAGTGAGGTTCCATCCATGTTCAGACCATATTTCATGGAGTGTTCAGTGTAGCCCCTTGTTGTTGGTTCAGGCAGTGAATATCTGAAAACTGGAGTTTGAGACTCCCATTCCGTAGCCAGTTGTCTTCCCAAAAACTGATCTTCCTCCCATTGTTCACATTAAATTCTGTTTTTGCATATACCATGCCTTAAGTTTCTAATTGATCTCCACAAACGTGTTCCATATGTGGACGTCACTTCCTTAGTCTTCCAAGGCCCTTCCTTCCCATATTTGGCCTGGATCACCTTCCCCATAGAGATTGTTCTTCTAAGGGGAGTCTCCACAACTACTTCATGAGAAGACATTTGTTTTGTTTCCTAAGAATTCTGATGGCTAGTCGTCCCTATTTTTCGGAAAGTAGCAGGGTCTTCCATTTGACTAGGTGGAAACCTTTATATTCCTTCTCACCAAATAACTGTTTTGAACAGGTTTAGGGGTCTAGATGAAACACTGTGAGTACAAGGACTGGGATGACAATTCGGAATAAGTACAAGGGTCTCCCAGGCCGTTCCGCCATTTAATAACTAAGAGACATAAATTTTCATGTTCTATTACAGAAACATCTCTCATGAATTTATTGACTTGTACATGCTTGCATGCTGTTTTTGATTTTGTGGTTTGTTCTTGTTAGAATAGGAATATGTATATACAATCCTACTTAGAATAGGAATAGGAATAAGAATAGAAATAGTAAATAGTATCCTACTTGGTAAATGATTGTATTGTAGTGTCTATAAATAGAGTCTCTGTGTAATAATGTATATAAAGAATTCAATAATAATTTTTTCCTATATTTCTCACATGATATCAGATTTTCTACGATCTTGATAGAGAATCAAAGAGCTTCCGCTGCCGGCGAGCGGCTATTATCCATATATGCCGCCCATCTGGCCAATTGTTACGTTAACAAAGTAGGGTCAATGATATATGTATGAATCTCATATTCAAGGAAAGAAAACACAGTCAGACACGTCACTATGCATCAATTTTCGGTGACTTTCTAGGGCTGTTTTGTGTCAACCCCAAATCTGTCAGTGTTTGTGCAGCACGGTGCCATTTTTCAGTGACTACTTTCTTATATCTAATTTGTGTAGCACCGTGCCATTTTTCCAGTGACTACTTTTTCATATTTAATTTGTGTAGCACCGTGCCATCTTTTTGGTGATTACTTTCTCATATTCGATTTACGTAGCACCGTGCATTTCTCCGAACTACTTCTCATATTTAATTTGTGTAGTATCGTGAATTTTTTCACACTACTTTCTCATGTTTGAGTTGCATAGCACCATGTGTCTTTTCAGTGACTCTTCAGATTTGATTTGCATGGTTCCATGCGTCTTTTTGGTGACTCCTCAAATCTGATTTGCATAAGGTCGTGCCATCATTCTGACCCTACTCATATAATTCTCTTTTTCAGTAGGGTTGTGCAGTCAATTTGACTCTATCCATATAATCCTCTTTTTCAGTAGGGTCATGCCATCATTCCGACCCTACCCATATGATTTTATTTCTCAGATTGTGATCACTTTTAGCCATCAAATCTAATAATCCGGCGGATGAGCATGTTCCCGCCAGTTTTACGATGACTTTCTTGTTTAAGATCTACTCATCTCTTGATTTCGAGACGATCCATATATTTTATACTCATATATTTGGGCATGGTTAGAGGGATGTTTCCTCTCTCGTGGCTAAAATGGCCTATGCCCCTTTTTCTATCTATGGTTGTCGTTCTCTATATGTCTTTTAATCAATTGGACATTAAGAATATTTTTCTCCATGATGATCTCGAGGAAGAAGTCTATATAGAGCAACCACTTGATTTTGTTGCTCGGGGGGAGTCTAACAGCCTTGTATGTAGGTCACTCTATGGTTTGAAACAATCTTCTCAAGTTTGGTTTGGGAAGTTCAACATTGCAATTTAGGAATTTATCACTTATGTTTTATCGACATTATGCATCAAATCCAGTATTTCATGAGAAGACCAATCACATTGAGATTGACTGGCATTATGCATCAAATCCAGTGTTTCGTGTGAAGACTCAAGTGATCTGCAACACTAAGCACATTGAGATTGACTGTCAATTTTGTGATGTTGAATGATCAACTTGCAGATATCTCACTAAGCCCCTCATCAGTTCTCGTATTAATTACATTTGTAACAAGCTAGGTACATATGACTTGTATGCACTAGCTGGAGTGGGAGTGTCAGAATAGGAATAGGTATATACAATTCTACTTAGAATAGGAATAGGAATAGAAACAAAAATAGTAAATAGTATCCTACTTAGTAAAGGATTGTATTGTAGTGTCTATAAATAGGGTCTCTTTGTTATAATGTAGATACACAATTCAATAATATTTTTCTCCTATATTTCTCATAGTTCTATTAAGTGTTAATGAGGCATTATGTCCATTTGAGAGTATTGATACATGTACACACTTTGCTCTGCTTCCTCCTATTATCACCAGCAGTTTAAAGGTGTTTCCTTGGGTGTCACTGTTTTATGGCTATGATAAAGAATAGTAGAATTCTTACGGTAATTTTATATCAACTATCTGTCTTTGGACGGTCGTGTAATATTGTGGTGCCAATGCTTTGCAGTTGTATTTTAGTATTTTTTTTCAGTCTTCTTAAATTTGTGTTTTTCTAATTTCTTGTGGTAAAATTCAGGTTGAAACAGTTGCTCAATTTGGTGTTATCTTTCTTCTCTTTGCATTGGGTTTAGAGTTTTCCACAGCAAAGGTTGGATTTTGTTTCTTGAAGTGGAGATATTTTGTTGTTTTATCTTATAAATTGAAAGAGGAAGTGCATTTTAACTTTGTAATTGCAGCTTCGCATCGTTCGAGCTGTTGCAGTGTTAGGAGGGTCTCTCCAGATAATTCTTTTCATGTGTTTGTGTGGAATAACAGCCTCGGTATGCAATTTTGGTTTTCACCTATTTTGGAGCTATTGTTATGACTAGTTCAGCTTTAGTAATCTGCATACCTGAAAAGCTTTTTCGATTTTATCTAAATGTTTGAGGCTCCAAATATGCAAATATAAGCTCTATGATTATTTTTTGCAATGATGTCACTTCATCTTGACCATCATTGTTGATTTGCAGTTATGCGGTGGGAAAGCATCTGAGGGTGTTTTTGTTGGTGTCTTCTTATCAATGTCTTCGACTGCAGTGGCAAGTCCCTGTGGATTTTGACTTTTATCTTTCCAATTGAATTTATTGGACCATCACATATTTTTTCATGGACTCTTGGCATCTTTCTCACGAGGGGTGAGAATTGCAGATATTACTGCCAAATAACTCAAGTTCATATAAGGTGTATTTTATGAGAGAAATAGATTAGTTAAAAGTAGGGAAATTTCACTTTGAATGCCAAATCATTTTCTATATTGAGTTTCATATGTTTTCTACCCTATATAGTTGTTTTTATAAAATGCTAGGAGCTTGGTTTAGTGCTGGAAGTCTGGAACAGGAAGTGATAGAATTTTAAAGAGAAATGCATTTTGAGTGAATAATTTCCTATACAAGTGTAATAAGAAAAATTGTGGAATGGGATTCACTTAAATTCTAGCACAATCGCAAGAAAAGATGGCAAGAGCTTACCATTTACCTGAAGTGATCGAATTTTATAGAAATGCATTTTGACTGAATAATCTTAGAAACAATCATATTACAGAAAATTGTAGAATGGGATTCACTTAAATTTTCGATTACACGAAAAGATTCTAAAATCTTGCATTTCCTCTGCATCTAGTTTTGTGCTTAACTTGTTGCTAAAGATGTAATTTCAAACATTGTTTCGGAATTCCCTTTTACAAGAGAATTATTAATTCTTGGATATTCTCTAAAATTTCAGGCTATTTCAATCCTATGTAGATTTCTTCTCCAAACACATTTGCCGCCTTAAATTAATAATTATAGATATAATGGGAAAAGTGAGAAAGGAATGAATGGGCATTTCATATAAGCAGATTATGTATTGAGAAGGAACCCTATCTTGAATCTTGAATCTTGAGTCCACTCGTTCGGTGTTACTCGCAAAAAATATTGAATTAGACACGTTGTGCAGTAGCTAGTAAAATTATGTTTACTTACTGAAGAATATTGTATCTTGCTGAATCACAGGTGTTGAAATTTTTGATGGAAAGAAATAGTGTTAACACCCTCTATGGGCAAGTAACGGTTGGAATCCTTATTCTCCAGGTGCGTCCTAGCTTCCCATCTTCGTTTTCCTGATATTGCTATCATTAAAAGACACTATGCCGTATATTTTTTTTTCCGCAAATGGGTTATTAGTTGTGCCAACAATTTTCAATGCTTATTATTTGCATGTTCTTTTTCATTTACAGTACTTCCTTTATTGAACTTTTGAGACGTTTCTCGCTGACAGGATTGTACAGTAGGTTTGCTGTTTGCACTGCTTCCGATTCTTGGTGGTACTTCTGGTGTTTTTCAAGGAATGGCTTCCATGGCAAAATTGTAAGCAACAGTGTTTGAAAAAGTTTTAAGTTGGAACGTGAAACACCATTATGCTATGCCATATAAGCTCTAACATAGTCTTTTAGGATGCTAATGATTTATCATCCATAACGGATTCTGGTGCCAAGTAAAATAATTCTCAAGTTATTTTGGTTACCTTATCTTAATTTCTAACGTTCTAAGCATGAATGTAGACAAGTTTAACTTAACTATTGTCCTGCATCAGATGGACTTGTGTGACCAAATAGAAGTCATCCGGCTGAGTCATTGCATCTTAGTTTGGACCTGATATTGCTGGTGTAGCTTTCATTTGATTTTCCTAACTTGTCATGCTAAGCCATGATGTTATTTTCACCATAAGTACTTTTTTATGGCGGCCTAAGATGTATATCTCATATACAAAGAGAGACAACCTAAACATTCTGTGGCACATTTCATTTTGTTGTACATACAATTTGAATTCTGCTTTTGATACTCCCTCTCTACCCACATTTTTTTCCTGATTTTCTTTTTGATTTTCCGATGCTGTGAAATTTAATGAATGTCTTAGAGGTACATCATGCCCTTAATTTGCTTCTTTCCTTTGGATTACAGATTGGTGGTTTTGCTGATGTTCTTGACCATTTTGTCGATGTTATGCCGCACTTGCGTACCTTGGTTTCTTAGACTGATGATAGGCCTATCATCACAGGTGAGTTTACATCTGGTTGAATAATGCATGATTTTACTGTCACTTTTGTTTCCTTGGGTAACTTTGAATCTCTGATTTACTGGAACAATATGCAGACTAATGAACTGTACCAACTTGCATCTGTGGCTTTCTGCTTGCTTGTTGCTGGGGTTCGTCTTTCTTTCCTATCTCTGAATTGCATGTTTATGCACTCTGACTTTCCTTTTTCCTTTAACTATTCATCGTGATAGCTTTTCAATTAATCACTTCTCAAGCATATGCTAGCAGTAAGGACACATGGCTGAATAAAATGGGTTGTTGCATCTTGTCAGTGTAGTGATAAGCTGGGTTTAAGTCTCGAACTGGGTTCTTTTGCTGCTGGAGTGATGATATCAACTACTGACCTGGCTCAGCATACTCTTGAACAGGTACAACCTTATGTACTTTACATACGCCCACTACCTTTGGTCTTAAATCTTCCATCAAACCCAGGGGTCCTTTTCAGCCTGCATAGGGAATGTACGTCTGTGTGAAGAGAAGTGTGATATGTAGAGAATCTGTAGTTCCTAAAGAACTCCTTGTTTGCCTTAGAAGTCGATCCTTTGGTATAAAGTAGACAATGAATAGAGAGCTAGATATTGATAACTATATAACTGATCTTACTAGTTTGGTATTGGAGACATAGTTGATTGATTTACTGGCTGCTGTTTGTCATGAAACAGAATAAGTTGGCATGAAACTGGAATATGCCATGCTTAAGTAGGCATGAAACTGAAGGACATCCATGCTTAAGTAGGCATGAAACTGAAGGACATATGCTACTCAAGGTTTAAGATCCTCAATTGACACTTGGCTGTTTCAAATTATTAAAATTTCCAATGGATTCAAAGAGTTCAGAATTCATGATCACCCTGGTAGTTGCTTATCACCTAAAATTTGTCAACATCTTGATCGGTTCAACCTAAAAGTTGTAACACTTTACTGTGAAATTTAAAATCCTTAAAATTTAATTTCAGAATCCTCTTCCTTATCTAAAGGCATTTTAGTTAAAAACACTAGTTGTTCGAAACTATTGGACTGTTTGGGCCACCTCGTGGTCATGTTCTGAATTTGAAGAGCTTGAGCTTTGATGAGCATCTCTTTTTATGCTCACTTTTTCCAGATATTGAAGCAATATTCATGTGGCCAGTGGGTTAAGAGGTGTTTTGTGCTGCGCTTCGGGGTGCATCCTGGTGCAAGGAAATCCGCCTGGTGTCGGATATGAGAGGTGTATGCCTCCCGAATTGCATGCTATAACTGGTAGAGTGTACTCAATTTCAGAGGGTGAAAACTGGAAGGTGGAAGATGTGGAACCCCTTCTCATACAACAAGAAGCCTCTGCTCTTGACAAAGAAATGGATGTAACAGTTTGGGTACACCAAAATTTAATCAAGTTGAGCAAAATGCCTGGGGTGAATACATGAGGAGGAGGTTTCAGAACTTTTAATGCAAATAGACAGTAGCAGACAAGCAAGAAGCATGGAGCAGGACACTGATTTTAAGAAATCTAGGTTCGAAGGTGTAATGCATACATCATCTGTTTCCATGAAACAAAACTAGAAAGTGGGGGGCGGGGGGCATTAAGGATTTGGTTAAACAAATTTGGGGAGGTAGATCGGTGAGTATGCTACTTTGAAAGCTAGTGGTACAAGAGAGGGAATTTTCCATTGTGGAATAGCAAAGTATAGTAAGTGCAGGTTTTGCAAATTGGATCTCACAGTATCACGTGCAATTTTGAAGCACAACTTCAGGATTTCTCATGCCATATTACATGTGTCTAGGCTCCTAATTGTGACATTGAAAGAAGAATGGTCTGGGATGAAATCAGAGCAGTCAGTGGTTTGACAGATAGAGCTTGGGTTGTATGTGGGGACTTTAAATCTCCGGATACCCCTTAGAGAAAAGGACTGATAGATCTAGATAAATGGTGGAGTCCCGACTTTATAGAAAGACATGAATCTGACTGATCTTAAGTTGGAAGGTGATAACCAACTGATTGCATCTAGGATTGGCAAAATTCTTATTTCAGAAGAATGGACAACAAGTTCAGTAAAATCAAACAGATCCAAATGCAGAGAGTGATTTCAGATCACACTCCAGTAGCGTGGGAACTGGGAACAAAGAAAATCTTATTTCAAGTTTGAAAAGTGATGGTTGGGGATTGAAGGCTTTGTTGACAGGATCAGGATCTGGTGGAGCTCTTTTGACTATTCAAGAAAGTCAGACTACATTCTGGCTTGCAAATTCAAAGCCCTCAATGCAAAGCTTAAGGAATGTTGGGTGGGCGTAGGGGTGTCAAATGGGCGGGTTAGGTTGACCTTGGACATATCAAATTAGGTTATGTCAACAAATGGGTCATAATCCGACCCATTCAAAGTTTTGTTTAGGTTAAAACGGGTTGGGTTAAGATGGACTAACTTGTGGGTCATAACCCAATCCGCTCAAATCAAAACTTAAATTGAAGCAAAATTTTAGTCATCTTAGATCCATTTTCTTTGTGCTGATATCAATATGCACAGGTTAAATGCATTTTCGAAAATATCAAAACGTTCCAAATTACATCGTCCAAGCGAGTCTATTTCATTTCTGGTAAGGAAGAACAAAATTTTTGAAAATGAAATAATATTTCATAAGGCAAGCAAATCGAAGAATAGTTGTGATGTTTTTTTTGTGAAACTGTGCAATCAATAAATACATTATTTTTATTTAGTTTATAAAATGCCAAAATGGAAAGAAAAGTAATAGACTTCAGCGTGACTTAAAAATATAGATGTTTATTTATAAATAAAAAGAAAAACAATAGACCAATAAATCATTTGTACTTTCAAACATTGTATTTCCTCACAGAAACAATGTATTTATCTGCTTGAAGAAATTTTAAAAAGAAGCTCATTTCCTTATTATCACGTGCTACAGAAAACTCAATTGTTGAAGGTAGCATACTTGGGATACTTTACGGGTTTTTTTCCTGACCCGTTAGGTAACCCAATTGAACCCGCTTAATGATGGGTCAGTTTGGGTTACAACCCAAATGGACCCGAGAAGAAATCCTTACCAAGCCAATCCGTTAAAGTTTGGACGGGATACACGTTTTTGGAGATCACCTGTTATGGGGGAGAACCATCAAAGCAAAATATGAGGAAACGGACAAATGGAAGGAGGTCAATACTCCTTATGGGGTCGGTCTATGGAGATCCATTAGGGTCTTATGGTCTGAATTGAAGAACAATTCCTCCATCAAAGTAGTTGATGGTAACAAAATAGTATTTTGGAAGCATGTTTGGTTTGGGACAGAAAGCCTCCAGGAGAGATTTTCTGATATTTTCAACCTAGTGTTGCATCAACATAAGACCATTGCAGAACTGTGGTCAGACCTAGGATGGGATCTTACATTTAGAAGGATGTTCAATGACTGGGAATAGGGAATTCTACAATACTGGGAAGTTTTGGTGGTTTATGGGAAGGGTGACAACTTTTGATGGAATGGTCACAGCAGTGGTGCGTACAAGGTTAATGCAGCCTATTAAGTTTTGAATCAGACCAACCAACAAATTGAAGATTGGCCATGGAAGTACATCCAGAAGTCAAAGATACCATATAAAGTAGCTTGCTTTGTTTGGCTTCTAACAAGAGAAGAGGGATTACTCTTTGTCGCAGATGTTTTTTATGTGGTGAAACAACAGGGACAGTGAGCCAGCTATCTTTTTCTTCATTGCAATCTACCGGAGCAACTATGGAGGATGTTCATTGATCTCAGAGGCATCACTTGGATAATGCCAGGCAAAGTTTCTGAAACTTTAGTGAGTTGTGAGAAAGCAGGATTTGAGGCAAAGGATAGAGGAAGATGGAGAATTGTCCTGGCTAGTTTTTGGTGGACAATCTGGAAAGACAGGAATTACAGATATTTTGAGAATATGAGCAACTCTATTCAAAAGATCAAATTGAACTGTATTTTGCTCTTTTGTTTTTGGTGTCAACAGTCCTACTTGGGAGAAACTGTAGAAATTCTTGATGTGCTAGATTCAATTTAGATTGTCAGAATAGCTTCAGTTTCTAAGAGTCAAAGGATTGTACTGTTTTGTTCATTTATAGAAATACACGCAAGTTACCAGTTTAAAAAATTGAAAAAAAGAATTGCCCAAGGATATTCGAACACCTTTCCTTGTTATCAAATCATCTTTTCTCCACCTCTACTCAATTGTTCCATCATTATTTTTTGTTCCCGGCACTTCTTTTTCAATTGGATTTGAGATTTAAGATGACATGAGAAAATACTCTTCCAGCTTTGAGAACATCCTAGTTGTGATTGGGATAAGTGGAAGCAGGCTGGGTGAATCATCATCTCTTTTGTTGAGCCCTGAATCCTCACATCCATTGCCCTTGTGATCTGAGTGAATAATGTAACAGTTACAGAAAAAGTTTAGACGTGCTGAAATTTGTGTTCTCAAGTCTTAACTAGTTCTTAGCTTTTGCTTTGATTGTTGTGTCATTTCCACATGTCATGGGTCTTGCCTCTTAGTGGTATTTTCATTTGTTGCAGGTTGAACCGATCCGGAACTTCTTTGCTGCTCTTTTCCTATCCAGCATTGGAATGCTTATCCATGTTCATTTTCTCTGGAATCATATCGATATTTTGCTGGCAGCTGTTATATTGGTCGTCATCATAAAAACTATTGTGGTTGCTGCAGTTGTCAAGGGTTTTGGTTACACCAACAAAGCTGCACTTCTTGTAAGTAGTCCAAACTGTTTCGCCAGAGAGTTTGCTTTAGTGGTAGAGATCCCATTCACCTCAACCATAAGTTTGGAGGGTTCGGGTCACCAAGGAGAAAAAGTGGAGAATACCACTGTGGCCCCTGGGCAGGAGGGTTTGGATGTGTAGGGTTTCCAAATGAAGTACTCAGAACTGTTTATGTCTACCTATAAAAAAATGTTTAATGTCCTAAATATAACAGTTGTTGAACTCTGTATTTATACCTCTGGTTTTGCATTACAAGTTTTTTTTTTTGAATGGTATGTCCAGGTTGGTATGTCTCTGGCTCAAATAGGGGAGTTTGCATTTGTTCTTCTCAGTCATGCTTCAAATGTTCATCTAATTGAGGTAGTGGTTTAGTTAAGTACTCTGCTATGCAGAAATAAAAAATTCTCTTCTATTAGTTTGTATGCTAATATGATGTCCTTAAAAAAACTACTCTACTTTGTATGCTAATTTTTTTTTTGTGTTATTTTAAGTAGCATTAATGCGGAACATTTGTTAGGAGATTGGGATTACAGATGATTTTATATATTTGAAGGATAGTCCCTGCTTTCTAGTTTCCTTTTGCACTCATGAGGTCCCTATTTGTATAGAGATTGGTTGTCCTTACTAGAGAACGGTATCTTGTATATGACTTGTATATAGGGTTTCCTCTTTTACATAAACAAAATTACTTGCCTTATCAACAAAGGAACATCTGTGTGACACATGAAATCAAAATTTATCAAGTAAAATTACTCGTAATGCTTTTCTTGTTGCCACTTCTTTTATGTATTTTCAATCCGGTTGATGTTATGAACTGATGACCTTGAGATGAGTGATGAAATTGGTCACTGCTTCAGGGTAAAGTGTATATGCTGCTTCTGGGAACAACTGCACTTAGCCTGGTATGTAAAATTTGTGCTTTCTCCATTTTTGACAAAAATAAAAATGTGCCTTTACTCTCGCTTTTGTCACTTCTATAGATTCTCAGTAAGTCTGTTTTGGTTGTTTGCATTTATGTTAAATGGGTTCTGTGCTCTGCAGTCACTGAACATACTGCACTTTTTGAGTGTTTGAGATACATGCTTCCCTTCGTGCATCCTTTGGTTATGAGCACAAGTCTTGATGCGCTAATGGAAGGGCGTAGCATTAATCTTCCTTTATATATACCTCTCATTTAGGATGGTTTATGTTTCGATGAGTAGCATTATTCTATAAAAGTGTCTGTTTGCATGTGATTGGGATGTGGAAAGTGGACTGATCCGATGAATGCTTTTTATTTAACTGGCCCATTCAAAGGCACTGTTGTTGCATGCTCAATGCTCGTGCCTATTTTAGGAGAGAGCAGCTGCATCTGAAAGATGCTTCAGCCTTGTGGCAATTTTGCATGCTGAACTTAAGGGCTGAATTAAGGGGTTCCTGTGACTCCATTTTGGCAGGGTTGGTAGTGGAAATTCTTGAATGATGATTTGGATTAAAAATATTAAAGATTGAAGCTTCTTCCTGGATAGCTTTACCAATATCAGCTGCATTGATATTAGTCTGCTGTACATTGTATGGCCAAATTCAAGGCGAGTTAGCTGCAGACAGATGTATTTGCAGAAAAAAGGCATTAGAAGTTTCTACACGGCATGAGAAAATGTTTGTAGATTACATAATCTATTTTGCCTCGGTTTTAGCCCAAAACAAATAGAAGGGTTGCCACAGAAGTTTATTGACGTCAAATATAAAAGGAAAGGAAAGAACAAAAGTAGAATGTGAGAGTATCATTAAGTTGTATATCTAAAAGGGCTCAACCAAAGCTAGTTCAGGCCCGGGTCTCTACACATCCCATTTTCTGCATATGATCCGTTGTCTAAAAAGTAGCCCAGATTTCTTAGGATGTTTTGTTTCCTAGTCCATTCTGGAAGTCTCCATTTTGGATCTTTCCCCCCTATCATCAAGTTACTGCTGGTTATTATCTTTGAATGTGCCTGGTCCAGATATTTATCAGCTAGCCTCAAAATAGCATTGATGAGCCTCATGCAAACTGAACTAATAATTGGTGAAGAGAAATTATAATGTTACATGGGCCAATCTTTTTATTTTTTTGGTGGGGGTGTTTTCTACACTAATTAGAATTGACTGTTGTATTTTATAAAAATTAATAACTCCAAGCATTTCTGCAGGTTACAACACCGTTACTTTTCAAGCTAATTCCTGCTGTAGTTCATCTTGGAGTTCTACTGCAATGGTTTTCCCTTGATATACCAAATGAGGTAGGGTGGCTCTTTTCCTTAAAAAGAGCTGATTCTCTCAGTTTTATCAGCCTGCACACTCTGCATGGTTTTTCTCCGAATACTCAGGTTAGCTAAGAGTTTTGAGGTATCTTCAAAATGATTTTTATCCCAGATTGGATCTAAAGGAGATATCATGCGTGCAGACAGTTCTAAGTGTATTACTGTGCTGATCCAAGGCCCTCATGATTCATGATAATAAATAGAAACATGAACAGTAAAGCAATTCTCACACTTTTACTTGATGGCATTCTTATGCTGGGCGATAGGTGCCCAAGAGTGCAAAGGCTGTTGATTGATTGGATGATTGATCATCATGAAGCTCCTTTTATGCAGCAACATCAGATCGTTTTGTTTGATATGTGGGAAACTTGTCGCCATATGCAGAGCAGTGTATAGATCTGTCTGCAAACATTTTTCTGGCATTTGTTTCCGGTATGGTGTTAATGGACTACTCTGTACAACCTCGTCCATGTGTATTGCAATTGTTTATATTCTTTGATCTCTAGTTTGAGTTTGTGGAATTAGTGTCTAAATCATTTTAAGTTTCAAGTTGATAAGTGTAAATAGCTGATAGTACATGCTGTTAAAGAATGTTTAGCGTATGAAGTCTTACTTTACTGTATACAGTTGATCTATGACCTCCAATTGTTTCACTAAATTCATTGATTTTCTGCATTTCTTTTTTGTGCATACCCAGATCATCTTTTTGCCAAAAAGATCTGTCAATTCTTTGCGCATTGGGTTTTTGTGGGTAACTACAGCCGTCAAAATGGGTTGGCTCAACCCGACCCAATCCAATCCTAAAGGACTAGCGAGTTAAATGGGTTAGGACGGGCTGATCCTTTTAAATAAAGGGCCTATAAAATAGCTGTTCAATCCAGCCCTAAGCGGTTTACGGTTGGGATGGGTTGACCCTTCAATCAAAAGATAGACAAAATTGACATCTTTAAAAGTCGATGGAATATTGATGAACACAACACTAATATGTTAAAAATTCACATGTTCATGAGTTGCACACACTTTAGTGGAATACATACAAAATAACATAATAGGCAAGATACAACAATTAACATTTATAGAATTCATTAGAACAATATATATTACATGATCATTTTTTTTATAAATTAGATAAGAAAGGAGAAATGAAAAATTAGGCATAAATACAAAAGTAAAAGAGGTCAAAGATTCATAGTTATAATAACTTCAATTGCCTACGCTGAAGATTTGACAAAATAAAACACTATTTAAAATATATATAATAAATATTTTTAAAATTCACGACCCACGAGCTAACCTCTAAGGTTCGCGAGTTGAGCCTATGAGACTGACGGGCCAAATGAGGTTGGGGCTAAAAAGCTTCATTTCTAAATAAACTGAAATTTTTTAGCCCAACTCTACTTAATTCAAGAATTGGATTGGGCCGACCTCACTGGCTAAGCCCCTTTTGACAGCTCTATGGCTAACAATAGATTTGTGAAAACTAAGTTCATGCCCCATAAAAGAAAAATAATTACAAACAAATACCCCTTTACAATTCATACCCCTCAAGGCATGAGATTCGCGAGTGCAAACGAACTATGCTACCTCACCAAATTTGATGTTTCAGACTTAAAGGTGCAGCCAAAATTTCAAACAGAGGTCATATCAATAAAAAGTGGGTCCCACGCTCAAGTTTTATTTTTAGCCATCATCATCAAGGGCCTCGAGATTAGATAGATAGCCTCAAAAAGTGCATGAAAGGTCTTTCTAGACCAAACTCGACATTTTAGAGCTAACTACATTGACAGAATTCTCATTCGAGCATATTATCTAAGAATGTTGTTCGGGGTCAAACATGGGTCAATGCTTCAAAGCTAAAATGCCTAATGGTTCAAACTGGCACTGAATGATCCGGGACTCAAGTCGACCATTCCACTAGCCTAAAATGATTCTTCCTGAGCTGATGGAATGATCAAAATTCCATTCCAAGGCTGTTTAACTAGCATTTTGACTGATGTCAACTATTCAAAATCCAAAAGCTTCAAAACACAAAATGGGGCATAAGCCTCAAATGAACGACCAGACGATCGAACAGTTAATGCCAAAAAGTCATAAATGACTTGGGGTCTCTACAAGAATTGTCACAACCCAAACTAGGGACTAGATGTGAAACGATGATTAGAATTACCAAAAAAACCCGAACCAAGCCTCTTAGCATATCATAAACATATATAAGGTAACAATTAAGAAAAAACTCATAAAAGTCCAAAAAGACATAGCTTAACTAGAGAGAATCAAGACAACATAAAATCCTTACACATATGTCCAACATGCCTCTACATGACGACATAGGTTAGGACGAGGACATATTTCTAGCTTACCCTCAAAGAAATTAAGGACATGATATAGAATAGTCTTTAAACATCATCATAGTTTTAAAATGACAATAAGAGGAAAGAATGACTCGGTTTGCCCTCCAAGCATAAGGAATAACCACACAATTTTCTAACAGATCACCGACTAGCCAGGAGAATATGATGGAGCTTCCGTCCCTACATTGTGATATAAGTTGGCAATAAAGTATGCACTAGTATGTTTGAATGTACTAGGTATGTAGGGAATATAATGCATAATAAAATTATGTTGTGCAAATGATCATTTCAAATTGCTTGTTAAAAGAGGTAGTGAAATCATAAGTAGACATAAGAGTAGTCAACGCATCATGAACTATACGAGTATCATCTAAAAGGTAAATGATATGAGTAGTCTTTATAAACCATCATAAGTACCACACATATTTGGGATATTAAAAGTCATTTTGGAAGCCATAAGTCTTTGTAAGAGATACCGTTAACCAACATAACCCATGTGAACTATTACATAGAGTCCATTATTTACCCTATATATCGAAAAGAGAGGGTCCATACTTTCCAAGGTATGAACCGTGATGCATATGCAGATCTACTAAGCTACTTAAGGAATCAAGACTCTACTAACGGGTGACCCTTTGTAAGGAATCAAGCCTCTAATAATGGGTGATCCTTCTTCCTACGGTGGCACATACTTATGGGACAATGGGATTTCTACTAACGGTCTCATGCCTCTACTAACGGGTGAGCCTCTATCCCAAGGTCCACTCGATGCTAGGTTAACTCTCAATGGAATATCATACATAGTATATCATAAGGTTTTTATAAATTATAGTTCATACAACTTGGTCATAGGAATAGCTCATCATTACATAATTCATGTAATGTGGGTGTAAGCCTTCCATCATTATAAATCTTTTTTCATAAAAGTCTCATTAGGGTCTTAAGTCACCCTCCTTCATAAAACTTTATTGAAAAATTATTAAGACATCATCTAAAACCTTTCATGAGTCATTCATAAACATTCATTGAAAATCCCTTGAAATTCATGATCACTTATACTTGAAAATAAAGTGAAAACTTGAATACATGATCAATTGACTTGGAAATCATGAAATTGGATTTGAAAACTTTCACGATCATATACTTTATATCAACCCATATATAGTTTATGAAAATAATATCAATTTGAAGTATAATTAAAAATATCCATAATCCATATCATGACCCAAAGATCAATATAATAAAATCATAGAAAAACTCTTCAATTCCATAAAATAATCATCAATTTATATTGAAATAGATGAATAATCATAATTGAAAATCATAATTTATGCAATTAGAATAGGGATCATAAACCCATAAAAATACATACTTTAATTGATTGAAAAAGTAAGGAATTTATTGGCTGCATGGGTGGAAAGTACCCTAGGATCAAATGCCATACATATCTTAAGTGAGAAGACCAAAGAAATTTGAAGAAGCTTAGACTTTTAATGGAGATCTTGAGAGAATTCCTTGGGGATCTTTAATGGAGTTTTGAAGAGCTTTTGTAGAGAGGATTATTTGAATAGGTGAATTGTGGTAGAATGAATGAGATTAGGGGTTTAGGTTAGTTTACAGAGCCAAATTAGATAAAAAAAATATTCAGGTTCATTAACTAATAGTTAGGGAAATGTCTAAAGTGTCCTCACTTAAAAATTGAATGCGGACAAACATAACACTACAGGTCCGCGAGGAGGACCTTCTCCATATGTTAGATTTTCAGCACTCCGCGACGGGGGGACATCATGGACTTTACTGTCTCAAAATATTTTGAAATAAAAAATACCTCCTCAAATCTAGAACGCATACTTGCTTCCTATATCTACTTTTCAGCAGCTTCAATAAAATGGGCACAAATTTTTACTCCGAACTCCAAATAAAGCAAACTTGGTAGTTTTGAAAAGAAGACTCAAAGACCTTTTATTTCATAGGTCATAAACCACCTTATTTTACATATAGGAGATATGATCATTTGAAGTTGACCCTTGCATGAACTAATGCGAAAAACTCAAGCAGTAGAAAGGTTTTGAACTCAACTTAATAATAGGGGTCTATTATGACCCTAAAGCACTTCCAATACACTTCCTACCCATTGTGATAAAACTTAACATATAAGAACAAGTGGGACACCACCTGGTTCAAGCTTAGATACTAACGAAGAAAGATTCAAATTCTAAACGAGAAAGTTATGGGGTGTTACTGGAACTCTCTAAATGATGAAAAGAATGCAATTACACAAAAATGACCTGGAGGATCATTACACCAATTTATGTATAAATTAAAAAGTCCCAAAATTGTCTCGCCGGCTACCCCATAGGCTTCTCAAGACATTTTGTAGACCCACAGGAGCTCATCAACATATGCAGTAAAAGTAAAACCTGGAATTCAATCTGTGGGCCGTTAGAGCTCATCAACAAATGCAATATGCATGCAATGCAACCCAGAATGACTCCTTAGGATCATGATATAAAGTAAAACAGTCCACCTCTCAACAAGTTATGAAAACACGTAACCTCAAAGTCAATCTCCTTTATAGTCAAAAACCTCATAAAATAGTATATTTTATCGAAAAGTTCATGTCTTAGTAGAAAATCAGTAAATTTGATATTAACATCTCTTTAAAGTTATAATTTTAAGAAAATGATACCATTTCTTTTAAAACCTCAAAACTCCCCAAGTAAACCCAAGAAAATACTCCCTCAAAGCCCAAAGTCAACTAAAATTAGTGGTAAACTAGTTTAGAAATCATAAACCCATATTCTTTCATTTCCAACTCCAACCATGATCAAATATATATGTCATGACCATGAATGCATACCAAGCATAAACAGACCAATCACATCACATAATCATTAGGGTAAATACCTAATACAGTACAATTTGTACTAACCTGGAACTCCAGTCAGTCTAAAGTCCAAGGCCTCAGACCCATAATCATAACAATAACATGGTAAAAACTCAAAAATAACCGACAAAAAGGCACACAATCAAACCAAAGCAATCAACACGTAAAAATCTAAGTTTTAAGCCACCTATAAGCATTCTAAGGATCCTATATCATTAACCAAGACTAAGGCTAATCCTAATCTAAGGATTTACATCTAAAATACTAAACTATTGCCCTGAAAATATGACTAAGGATCATACAAGCCTAAATTCTCACCCTACAACCTTCCTACTATCATACAACTCATTTTATTTAGATACTAACTATGCTAAGTTTGAAAGAGAAGACCGTAACCCACCTCAAGGCCAAAACTGCACTCAAACCTCTATTTGAGATCTTTTCCTCTCTGAGCAATCTATAAACGATGCCAAACAATCAAATTATCAATCTTGACGTCAATAAGAGAGAATAGATATCGATATTTGTATGATATAACTTAGACCAAAAATCAAATCAATATAGGACCATGGGCCTATGCGTGGAATCATAAAATTGATTCCGTTATAATTTCCCTATCGGCTCAAGGAATTTGTGCCCTAAAATGAGTACAATCCGAGCAGAATTAAATCTATAATAGCCCAAGGATCAACAAGCTCAAGAACACATAAATTAGGAATCAAATGAAGGGAAATCTATCACACCTTGAGTCTACACCCTAGGCTTGGCAAACTATTGCTAGTCCCTAGCGAATCCTTGGTCCTGGATGACTACTCAGTGGAAGACTAAACTTGATAGAAAAAACATTTAAAAGTTGAGAATTTAAAACACTTTAAAAGTAAACTCAAATACTATGTGAAATAATCTCTGAAATATTATGAAATAATGTCAAAACATACTCTAAAAATTGGAATGTCTCAACTCTATCTATGAAGCCTCTTAACTATGAATAAGTATCGAAATAGACCCACGACTACCCTAAAAGAACTACTAATACTAAAAGAAATAAATGTGAAAGAATCCTCCAAAAGAAAGAAGGTCTCACGAAAAGCTGATGAAGATGTTATCTCAAGGGAGCACTTGTTGATGATCCTGAGTACCTGTATCTGTATCATGAAATGATGCAGTATCGAAAGACATACATGGAATGTATGGTATATAATATAGCTGAAGGAACATAGCTGCACGAAATACTTAATTGAAAGAAATGCTAAAAATAACTTGACTGAAAAGTAAAACATGAAAGTATAATGAAAACCTTAAAGCTTTATGAATAAAATAAGGCAATAAATCTAAAATAAATAGTATTTTCTCTTCTTGAGGAGTTTTCTTAACTGACAACCATCACTATAAGCCTTATGATGATACAACGTACTTCTTATGTTTCTAGAGCCGTCCATTACCTTTTCAGTATAAGGGACACAAACTCAACTCATGGATTCATATAAATAGCCCTCAATGAGGCTGGTGAGGAGTCGCCCAAATCAACGGCACAATGCCATCCTACGTTGGCTAAGTAGTTTATGGGGTTTGAGTTATTTGAACTCTTATCCAAATCGGTGCTCAATACTACTTCCAAATCATTCAATAATGCTCATACTCATAAAAATCTCTAGGTCGAGTTAATACTCAAATACTACTCTGAAGTCATAATAGACTTTACTTATCTGACTGAAACTACTCTCTTAAAATCTTTATGCTTTCTTTTAAAATACTCACGCTTTTCTCAATACAAGTAATGCATTTGGAACCATTCAAGTTCCCTCAAAATTCATTCTTGATGACGAATGCAAAATACTTTAAATCACTTAGAACTCTCAAAATCACGCATAATGAATGGTAATGCAAAAACTCAAAATCAAGTAATGTACTTGGGACACTCATGTTCCCTTAAAACTCTTCTTTTACTCGTTGTTTTGAAATACTTTTACTTTAACTCAAAACAATGCATAATGTGTAGCAATGTAAGACCTTCAACAACTCAATAAAACCCCTAGTATAGATTCTTACTGACTGAATTTAGATATAGGGAGTGAGGACAAACTCTGTCCAATACTATGATTATCCTTACATACCTAGGAGAACAATATTCTTGAAGACACTTGAAGAACTTGATGAATGCTCTTGAAAACCCTAGCCTTTCTCATATTGGAACCTTGCTTTAAGTCTTGGAAGTGATAATGAGAGTATTAGGGTTGAATAACACTGATAAGGGACTTAATTGTATCCTAAAACATCAAGGTTTAGACTTAAAAAGGGTTGAAAAAGACTGATATAACCCTCATTAAAAACTGGATGGAGCCATCTACTAGTGCCTTTCATGGACCGCACACCCTTTCACGGCCCATGAAGGTGTCCGTGAAAGGAACAAAAGTCTGAGTATTGAGCGTCAACTTCTACAGAAGCTTTTACGGGTTGTATACCAATCCACAGGGTGTACAAGTGCCCATGAAAAATGTGGTTTTTGAGTTTTGGGGAAGGGTGGTTCACGGATCAATCATGACTTGTGAAAGCTTCCATAACCCATGAAGGGGTCCGTGAATGCTCCTATAGAAATTTCCCAACCTAATCTCAGGTCCATGAATCCCTTCACGGCTCATGGTTCCTTTTACAGTCCGTAAAACCCCCTTTTTTCTATAACTTTCGTTATTCTAATTATTTGCAAGGTCAGATAGAAACTTATAAGATAAATTCGATATAATCAACTCGTATAACATTCCTGAGCAATTCCCATCTATTCACCAAGATTTTCTCTCAAATTCGAGCTCAACTCCAACTATAATAGAGGAACTTAATAAGAGAAACCCAGCAAAATCCCCTAAATGCAAACAAACTATGCTACCATACTAGAAATGACATTCCAGGCTCAATGAGATCAACCAAACAACCAACGGAGGTTGTTTCAATAAAATGTCGATCCGAGTCAACTCTCACACTAAAACAAGAATTTCATAACACACTACAAAATAATCTCGATCACCTTGGGATTCAAAATAAAGGTCGCTCTAGACCAAATTCAACATTCTGGAGCTAACAACACTGACATCTCATTTGAGCCCATTAACCAAAAATGTTGACCAAAGTCAACTATTTTCTAACTTTCCAACATCTCGCCTAACTGGCCAAACTCACACCAAAATCATAGGAACACGGACAAACTATGCTACTGACCTAAAATAGACATTTTGGAGCTGATGGATCTAACATAAATCTTATACAACAAATGATTATCTGAATGTTAACCTGTCACGACCCAAGCCTAGGGCCTAGACGTGACATGGCGAATGAGGAACCCGAAAGTACCTCAATCAAGGCTCTTAGCATTCTTTTAGCCTTTTATAGGTAATGATGATAAATAAACAAGCGGAAATCATAATAGTAAATCTTCAAATTACATATGTCCAACAATACCTCTAACTATTAGATTTAACGGAGCTAAGACAAGTCCCTAGCTCACCCTCAATCATAATAGAAGAAATGTCATAGTAAAATATCTTAACATATCATAAGCTAGAAAGATAAAGGAGTATTATTCCCGGAACAGGGAACTCACCAATAGTAGTCTTCAATGGAATATCAACGAGCCACGTGGAGGAGAACGAGGAGGTGCAATGATCCCTACATGGTGATATCATGTAGGCAAAAGAGTATGCGTTAGTACTTTAAATGTACTAAGTATGTAAGGATGCATGAACATTGAGGAAACATTAAAAGTTTATGTAATATGGAACATAATTTAATGTATGCATAATAAATCATATATATATCCTTTAAAACATTCATTTTGGGGGAAATTAACCATAACCGACATTTAAGACCATGCGAGCTATTACATGGAATCCAACATAACCCCCTACGTTGGCCGGGGAGACTACTTGCCGGGTAGAACTCCGTCAACTTCATTCATTTCCTTAACTTTAACTTTAAGGGCTATTTATGGATCCATTAGCCTAAGCTTACAAGGGCTCCTATGTTGGCACATAGTTAATGAGACAAGGGGTTGCTACTAGGATTCCCTTACCGAATCCCACCTCAATGCCTCATTCGGTGCTAAGTCCATCCCACGAAATAGTTTAATACTTCAAAATATTCATAACATATAACTTGAGAATTCAAATATCATATTTGGTAGAATAGCTCATTAAAACATTTGATAATTCAAATATGCAAGAATTGTCCTTATTGCATAAAGAATTCATCATTCATATTATTTCATCATTCTTTCATTTCATAAGACTCCCTTTTTGATCATAGATATTGCTTTCATAAACATTTATTTGGAGTCAAAGGTTTCAACTCAAACTTTATTAAAAACATAGTAAAACTAGGTGGGTTCAAATCACTTTAACTTGCAAATATGTAGGTAAATAAATATACATAAATACTTTGAAATCCATTAATTAAAAATCATACTTTAAACAACCCACCATGAATTTCAAGAACCTTTAAATAGATAAATAGAGGAATTACTTGTAAACCATCAATTCATACATATAAAATTATGTTGCATCAAAATAGACCAATAATCATTAGTTTAACCATGATTCATACTATTAAGTAAAAATAAGAATTACCATAAGAAAATATTACTTGAAATCAAGAGACTTAATTGAAAGAGTGTTTGGACTACATGGGTGGAAGAACCCATGGATAAATACACACATAACTTAGAGTAGAGCTTAAAGAAAATAAATATAATTTATCATATAATCAAAATAATTTAGACATGAGAGTGGAAGGAGTACTCTCATTAAAGCCTTACATACCTGGAAACTGAAGCTTTAGTTGGTACCGAAAGACTTAATGAACACTCTTGAGTCCTAGCTTCTCTCTTCGCCGGAATGTTTTGTGTACTACCCAGAGTATAAGAATCACCGGAATAGTATTTCTTCACTACTAAGAACTAAAACTATATTTGAGAATATGTAAAGAAGTGTATAGAGAGAAGATTTGCTTGAGAAAGCTTGATGAATAAAATGAGGAAATAAGGTGGGTATTTATAGGTGGGAAAGAGAGACCTAACAATAAATAAAATAATTATAAAGAAAAATCTGAAAATTTAGTGGAATATATTGATGTCATGGATGATGTTAAATGGAGGACAATTTATGTCATGAGTGATGTCAAATGTATCTAGATCTTTCTATGGTAGGTGAAATGAGTTATCTTTGACAGAATACTCTTTTTGGGATCTGCGTTTGAATAAGATAAATTCCTTATTAGGATTCATAAGAATTGTAGATATGGAAGTCTAGTTTCATATCGTTCAAGAATCAACCAATTTGGATAAACCTACAGTGAGATATGATTTTTCTTCTATAAACACTCATTTTTGTCACAGCATCATACCTTACAAAAATTAATTTATTTGACCTACTTAACCTCTGAAACTTAAAATATGGTCTTCATAAAAGTTGTAGGTAATGATCTTTTGGTTACTTAGAAATTTGAATCACTCAATTTGGATATTCTTAGGAAAGGTTATGCCCAAAATATAGAGGTTGTATCATGTTTAGGCGAAAATTGAAACATCGTATACAACGTTTTTAGGGGATGTTACATTATCTCCCCCTTGGGAAAATTCATCCTCGAATGAGAAAAGACTTAGCTTGAGTAGAGTAGAGTATTAACAAACAACCTATCATTAATGCAACAATGTAATTTAAAATATCGTTTAAAATATATTTCATAAATATGCAAGCACATGACAAGAAAAGTTGAGATGTAAAGATTTCAAGTAATTGAGTACGGGCAACTTAATACCTTAGGTTTGGGTAGAGGGGAAAAGATGAGGGTATCTATTAATCATATCCGCTTCCGCTTCCCATGTTGCACTTTCTATTTGTTGATTTCTCCAAAGGACTTTAACAGATGCAACTTCTTTGTTCCTCAATCTCTTAACTTGCCGGTCCAAAATTTCCATAGGAACTTCTTCATAGGTCAAGTTTTCTTCAATATTCACTACTCCCATAGGTATAATGGAACTAGGATCACCCACACGTTTTTTCAACATAGACACGTGAAATACCGGATGAACCATGGCCATTTCCAATGGTAATTCCAACTCATATGCAACCTTACCAACACGTCTCACGATTCTATAAGGCCCTACATATCTAGGGCTCAATTGCCCTTTCTTACCAAATCGAACCACACCTTTCATGGGTGAAACCTTTAGATACACCCAATCGTCCACATTAAACTCAAGATCCCTTCTTCTAGTGTCAGAGTAGGACTTTTGACGACTTTGAGCCGCCTTCAACCTTTCTCTAATGATCTTCACCTTCTCTAAAGTATCAAGTACCAAATCAGGGCCCAACAAGGTCATCTCGCCTACTTCGAACCAACCAACTGGTGATCTACATCGTCTCCCATACAAAACCTCAAACGGCGCCATCTCAATACTTGAGTGGTAACTATTATTATAGGCAAACTCGATGAGAGGTAGATGATCATCCCAATTCCCTTTAAACTCCAACACACAAGCCCTTAACATATCCTCTAGTGTTTGAATCGTCCTTTCGGCTTTCCCATCCGTTTGAGGATGGAATGCTGTGCTCAGCTTTACCTTAGTACTAAGGCCTTTTTGAAATGATCTCCAAAAGTGTGAAGTGAATTGGGTACCACGATCCGAAATAATGGATAATGGCACACCATGCAACCTCACCAACTCCCGAATATACAACTTGGCATAGTCTTCAGCACTATAGGAAGTTTTAATTGGTAGGAAGTGAGCTGACTTAGTCATTCTATCAACAAATACCCAAATCGAGTCATGACGCTTCCGGGTATGAGGCAAACCCACTACAAAATCCATATTCACATCTTCCCACTTCCAAGTAGGGATTTCAATATCTTGAGCTAGTCCACCCGGCCTTTGATGTTCGACCTTCACTTGTTGGAAATTTGTACATTCGGACACAAACCTTGCTATGTCCTTCTTCATGCCACCCCACCAATACAACTCCTTTAAGTCTCGGTACATTTTCGTTGAACCGGGATGAATGGAGTATCTAGAATTATGAGCCTACATCAAGATCAAACTCCTTAGGCCATCAACATCTGGAACACATATCCGACCTTGGTAGTATAGAACCCCATCTCCCCTTTGGGAAAAGACTTCTATCTTCTTTTCCTTTACCAACTTCTTTAACTCGATAAACTTTGGGTCAAAATCTTGCTTTGATTTAACATCCACCACCAAAGAGGATTTAGACCTATTTTGAACAACCATACCCCCATCATTAGTACTACCCAACTTCACCCCTAATCTAGCCAATCGGTGAACATATTTCACCAACTCCCTCTTCCTTTCATCCACATGGGCCACACTCTCCATAGACATTCTACTAAGTGCATCAGCAACCATATTGGCTTCACCCGGATGATAGTGCACACTCATGTCATAGTCCTTAAGGAGTTCTAGCCACCTCCTTTGCCTTAGATTAAGGTTCTTTTGGGTGAACACATATTGAAGACTCTTATGATCAGTATACACATCCACATGCACCCCATAGAGGTAATGCCTCCAAATCTTCAGAGCAAAAACAACGGCCGCCAATTCAAGGTCATGGGTAGGGTAGTTACGCTTATGTACCTTTAATTGCCTAGAAGCATAGGCTATTACCTTGCCTTTTTGCATTAAGACACAACCTAAACCAATCTTTGAAGCATCACAATAAACTACAAACCCTTCTAATCCTTCTGGGAGAGTCAAAATAGGGGCAGAGGTAAGTCGATCTTTTAAGGTCTAGAAACTCTTCTCACACTCATCTGTCCATATGAATTTGGATTTCTTTTGGGTCAATTTTGTCATAGGAGATGAAATGGAAGAAAAGCCTTTGACGAACCTTCTATAGTACCCGGCTAGACCTAAGAAGCTCCTAATGTCTGAAGGAGATAATGGTCTAGGCCAATTTTTGACTGCCTCTATTTTCTTAGGATCAACCTTGATTCCATCACCGGACACTACGTGACCAAGAAATGCTACGTACTTTAACCAAAATTCACACTTACTAAATTTTGCAAATAATTGTTTATCCCTCAATGTTTGAAGCACAACTCTCAAGTGATTTTTATGTTCTTCCTCACCCCGAGAGTAAATTAAAATATCATTAATGAAGACTACTACAAAGGTATCAAGGTAAGGTTTGAACACCCTATTCATCAAGTCCATAAATGTTACACCTCACCCTTTTAAACTCAGAATGTTTCATAAGTTCCTTGGACATTACCATATGAACTGGATATGCTACGACACTATCAAATGACTCCAACAAAGGGAGGATGTGATACCCCGTGGTAGAGAAGGTTGGAAGGGGAATCATAAGAATCCGGAAGGAATAGGAGGCCAAGTAACGAGTCGTAGGACTCGACTTATCTACGCAAGCTACTAATTTAGAAATCTTACATATATGAGTTACTTGATTACATACCAAACTTACGTAGCACGGATTACATAGGTACATAAAATAAGACGAGATTACGAGCCCACGAGGAAGGGAAAAAAAAGACGACACGTGGTAGCCAATGAAGAAGCGACACGTGGTAGTACCTCAAGCAAGCAGGTGACCCACCTGCTTGGGGGGGGGGTGGAACCCACTGCCACGTGGCAGCCCATAGTTGGCAGCATGATACGGTGGACCAATAGGGGCTGGACACGTGTCACCTCTTGGGGTTGACACGTGTCACATCCTAAAACCACATATATATGTTTATATATATCATATACTTCAGTTATCCATCAAAACATCAGCCAACTTAGAGAAAAAAAACGTGAGGGAGAGAAATAGAGAGGCAGCCATGGTTCTTGAAGTTTAAAGGTTAGTTTTCCAATTTTCTTCCATGAATTAATTATATACGGTGTACCTTAAGTACGTGGATACTTATATATGTATTTTAAGACCTTCATGGAAGTAAAACTCCAGCTTTACAATTGGAATTTGGAAGAGAAAATAACAGAAAACGCTAGTTAACAAACCCGTTTATGGAAGGGACAGTGGTTAGTAATATTGGTATAACTTCTTGTGTACAGATTCGTTTCGAGTGATTTGATATGTTTTGGAAAGGTATTTCGTGGTTATATAACTTTCATTCAGACTCCAAAATCCAGTTCTACTTGTATCATCTCGAAAAATGGTGATGAAGTGTAGAGGAGGTACTGCTCAGATTTGTTTTTGGAAATTCTACACGGACAGCTGTAAGTATTTTGGTCATATATTTTTGTAGGAAATTGATGTAGGGATGATTCGAAATTTTTTGCGACCCTAATACATATGTCTATTACTTTCATGAAGGACATAAATCCTTTTTCCCTCCATTACCCCTTCGAAACGAAGCGACAATGTAAAATAGTAAACTGTCCAGATTTCACATTTTGGATAGTTTTGGCGAGTTTGACAAGTGTAACGTAAGGTAAGGCCTTTCCTTTTAAATTGGAGTTTATGGTATTGTTATATGGTGTATTACACCCCTTGTATGCTTCTGGAAGTTTAAGAATGTCGTAGAAATGCTCGACGTTCGAAATAAACTAAATTGGAGTCGCTAGAAGTGAATTGTCATCGAAATAAAGTGTCGTTCTTGTGAGTTGCTCTGCAGGGGTGTGGCTTGTTGTTGCAGGTCCTGAATATGTCCTAATGTGGGTTAGGGTGCTGCTGGTCTAAGCCACATGACCCCTCGTTACGTATAATTAAAGGCGTCACAAAATAAAGGCTAGACACCCTATTTTGATATCATATTTTCGAATAAGTCGTTTGGAGTTTATGCTGTATATTGTTGGTATGAATTGCTGCAGGTTGTTGTTGGTTGGATGTAGGTCTTAGGGACCTAATTGGAAATTCGGATAGGGCACATTATAGGGGAGGTGCTGCCCAATTTTCGTTAACGCCTTAACAAACTAAAGGACTAGTCGAGGAAACGACTAAGGAAATAGATTCCATTAACATTAAGGCGTAATCCAAGATGCTGGAAAGTTAAGAGTAGTTGATATTCGTATTACTTTCATATTGAATAGGTTAGGAAGACGACGAGACGAGCAGGATGAAGGGTATCTCCCAAACGGTATGTAAAGCTTTCTTGTGGCATGTTTTGGTATAAGCACGTACAATTATCTTTCTTTCCTTTTGGCAAGTTTTAGCCTTACGTGAATTGCATGTGGAATGTGGGAATAATTCCATTCCCAGAACTCCAGATATGCCCCATAATCCCTAACTACAGTTAAGTGTTAACACCCCTACAAGGATTGAGTATTACCTGTTAAGGCTTCTACGTGCTAAAGAATAGTGTATGGGAAACTATCTTTCCCTTCTCTTGATATGTATTTGGTACGAAAGTGAGATTTGAATGCCATAGTGGCTCATCGAGCCCTATAATGGGTCGGGTATGAAATATGTGTATGAAGGTCATCTAAAACAAAGTACAGACTACATAAAGCTTATTCTATTTCTTCTTTTGGGCATGTCTTTGTCTCAGTTGTAAGTTGAATATGATCTGAGCTCTGGGGTAACTCCATCCTCAAACATCTCTTATTTACTTCTGAATATAGAACTCCTATAGTAGTCGAACTATTTTCCTGGAAACTTTTATATGTTAAAAAGGTAACAAATTTACAGGCTCCAAGTCTTACAGACTATTTGTTAACAAATGTTTCTGGTTCCATAAGCAATTTGGCTTTACCTTAGTACATGTCTAGGAGCCCCGAGATTATAATTGATATTGCCCATAATGGCATTTAGAAGTCACTCGTGATGACTACACTACTACTCGAGTCCTCCGAGAAAATTTTAATCTTCTTATACGGTCAAGACTCTAATAATGATTTAAATTGCATATAGTTACTCACTACTCTACTCGTGTATATCGTAACACTTCTTTCCCTGAGTCCCGGGCCAAGATATGTTCTCGTGCACAGTTCACTGCATTATTCCCTGAGTCCCTCAATAGAGGGCCAGGATACGTGTATAGATATATGATGATGTGTTGTAATAAGGTGGTGATGGCACTGGGGCCATGATGGTTTTACAGAGATGATTTTACAGAGATGATTCACCTGACCCCCGAAAGGGCCGGCTATATGATATGACTCGAACATGCATGTTTTTGTAATTCACAAAGTACAGGTACAGGTTTCTGAATTGATATCTTATCCCCTGTTTCTCTATCTCAGATATGCTTCCAGTTGTATTATATTATGTTTTGCATACTCAGTACATATATCGTACTGACCCCCTTTCTCGGGGGGCTGCGTTCATGCCCGCAGGTACATATACATATTTTGGGAGTCCGTCAGCTTAGGATTCCATGCAGCTCAGTTGGAAGAGGCTCCATTGTATCGGGGCCATGTTTTTGGTACTTTCCACAGATGTATAAAAATTATTTCGTCCATTCAGGGGTACGGCAGGGGCCCTGTCCCGCCATATGTTGTCATTTATATGTTTAGAGGTCTGCAGACATGTATATGTGGGTTGTGTATGTCAGTTTGATTCAGCTGGTTCTACATGATATATGATATATGTTATTATGTTATGGCAGCCTTGTCGGCTTGCGTGCCCTATCGTGTTGTGGTACAAACGAAAAGGACTACAGGTTTATGAAAATGTTATCGCCCAATGGGGCTCTGTTACATGATATTGTCTTATTTATGATTCAATATGACCTCAGCTAATAGATATGTGTACGGGGGGTCCAGGTCGGACCCCAGTCGCGGCCTATGGGGTTGGGTCATGACAGAAGTGGTATCAGAGCAGTTCGTCCTCGGATTGTCTGCAGACCATGTCTAATAGAGTCTTGGTTATCGATGTGTTGCGCGCCACATCTATAAACAGGAAGCTATAGGACATTTAGGATGTTACCTTTCTTCTACATCTGAGATCGTGCTTTAGATCTGAGTCATAGGAAAAATTCCTTATACTAACCTTGGATCTTAATAGAAGGACGACACCATCAGAAGAAAGTAATTGATGACATGGAAAGTTACAAAGCATATAGGTAAGTAAAGTAAAGCCACGAAAGATATTCGTCGGGTAAGGTATTAAAATATAAAGTTGAAACCTAAAAGAAAAGCAGACAGAAAGTGCAACAGATGCAGTTTGAAGTGGGACATATGAGGTAAGTCCAGTATTTTTATATTATTGTTGACGTTGAAAGCCCTGTGTGGCTGCGATATGAGATGATATTGAAAGCCCTGTGCGGCTGTGATGTGATATGTATATATATATATGTTGGCCCTGTGAGGCATTGTTGGTATTTTTTGCGTGCAGGTTTTGGCATAAGTAAGAAATGTAGAGGAAACTCTACCGAAATTTTCCCAGAACAAGGAAAAGGGAATGAAACATAGTTTTATAACATGTCTGAGAAGTTGATACCAAGTACCCCTACTGTGTTCAACTAAAGCTATAAGAGGTACCCTTTAGGTGGTCGATAAGGGGCACCCTTTCCACTTGAAGAATTTTATTTCGGAGGAACAAAGTCTTAATTAAGTAGTAAAGTTCAGACTACGGTATCTCCAGCCGTATTTGTATTGTAGGAATATACACAGAGGGCTCAGGGTGAAGGATAAGATGTCCCGCGAATGAGTTTCACTCTTTTTTAAAAAAATACCAAGCCCTCAACTCCTAATTGTAAATTAGATGAGTTTTTCATAACTCGAGGATAAACTCAGAAGGAGACCAGGTAGGTCAAGTATTAGAAGAAGTACTGTGATGTTTAAGAGGTTCTGATTTCTTCCAACAATGGTTGGAAAATGATGTACGATAATAGTTTATAATTTACCACCGACTAATTGGGGAAAGAACTTCTAATAGAAGCACCTCAAAAAGATGTCAGGAACCAAATATATATACGAGTTAAAAGAGGGATATGTAAGTATGAACTGAACAGTATGATACGAGTATGCAGGGATAAATTGGAACCACTAGTAAGACTCACTTAGTACGCATTGCCTAAGTTAAAGGCCTGCATTGAGAACGCAGTAAGAGCATGGGGCTTAAGATACAAAGAAATGACGCGTATACACAACGTTGCCCCAAAAATAGTGGAATCCTTAATGGACGAGGATGGAAAACTTAAGGAACAAATGACGTAACTTTTATTCGCCCCAAAAAGCAAAAGATATAGGTTGGGACAAAAACCATTACTTCGAGAAAACTTGGAATAGTTATCGTCGGAATACTAGCACTACCTAATGGGGATTGGAACAACTACAGGTGCTAAGTAATTCTTGGAAAAAGAAAAAGTAGAAGGTGGCCTTGGACGAGTTGTTCCCTGGGTCACATTGTTCAAGTACTGATTAGTAGATAAGATATCACGTTAGATATGGAAAGGTTCTCGTCGCTTTGTAATTTAATCAAGGCCCCGTACGCGGATAGTCAGATTATAAACATGCAGATAAACGAAGACATGATGCGGTACCAAATAGATTGGTGAAAGGAATTGGACAAAAATTTAGACCGGACATAGAGACGTAGAACAAAGTACAAACAGAGGAAAGTGCAGGTACCCCCTAAAGGGGGGAAGTTAATGAGAAAATGGCAAAGGTAGGAGGAGGCAATTGATATAGCAATAAATGTGAGATAGACGTCTAAACTTTGATAATATATCTTGCTAAACCAAGTTGGAAAGGTCCGTAAGTTACCAATAATTGGATGGAAGCCAGAATGCTACATAAGGTAGCGTTAAGAAGTTTGTGATGAGTCCCTGAACAACATAACACTAGAAGGCGGTTGCGTATAAAAACAGAAGAATGTACCAATGAAAGGATATCGAATAATTCAAGAGACACTACAAAGGATAATGGCAGTATGCTATACCAAAAGCCAAAATATTGGTTATAGAGTTAGTCGCAAATAATGTTGCGATAGATAAATAACGAAAGAAAAAGGAATAGAAAGCCTCCTGTGGTAGAAAATAAGGAGAACACAAAGTGAATAAAGGATCGTGGAGCTAAAGGTCTACGCCGATACTAGATGCAAGATAACAGACAAAAGGACAGGGCAAAACATAAAGACTCGCGAGACAACACTGAGGTAAATCTGGAGCTAAGTTGAGTGCCCTCACCTCGTGGAAAAGGTTCCAATGGAACGCGACACAAAGACTTCCCATGGAGGTCACCCATCCCAATATTACTCTCGCCCCAGCACGCTTAACTTTAAAATTCTGATGGAACTTAATGCGTTAGTGCTGGTGGGATCAGGCGAGATGGAGGAATATGAACTAGTGATGGAGAAACGATATGAGATTATGTACCCAGAGTATTATAAGATACGTTAAGGAAATTGTAACAAGGGTTTAAGCAAAACAAGAAGGATTAGCTAATTGCTAATTGACGACGCACTCGAATGCCACAACTCGTCAACATAGAGCTAGTTAATGGGAGGGAAACCGCAGAATGGCTATATGGGCCAGTGGGCGAGGGAATTTTGACACCACTTGGTAGCCAACTTTGAGGGAGAAAAAGCAGGATCCAAAAGATCGAATGCCAGTTAAAGTTCTGAAAGGAGTCGAGAAGGACTATACGAGGCTAACGGTTCCCAGATTATCAACGTCATTATAAACCTATTTTGTACTTTGTAAGAGTAGGGTGCTATGTGGGTTATTGTGAGTAGGCTAATGAATCAGCTTATTTGCTTCCAAGCAAGACCACCTATGCCGCTAGAACTAGGTGAAGTTATATGACTAGAAAGTAGTAAGGTTCCGTGAGGTTTCCTCATCTAATATCCCATATAAAGGGACTTCAATTATAATTAATGCCTTGAGATCAGTCCAAGAAGAGATCAGGAGCACAGACGGGTCTTAGTACCGCATTCCTCCCTCTATCTACTAAACAGACTGAGCGTACTTTTAGACGCTAGAAGATATGTCACAAGCCGGGAGACTAATTTCGAAGATAGCCGGAATGATTATCCCTCACTTATCAAGTTGCCTACAATAATAATTACTACTCCAGTATTCCAATGGCCCCGACATGATTAAGCAAGCTATTGACTAAAAGTCCAGAGTCAGCAAGAATGATATACAGATAATCGACATCGACATACAGAGTTCAAGTTGATGATTGGATGTTCATAATGGGGTCACCTAGAAAAAGAACTTGACCCAGAATATGTTAGACTGTATCAGGTTGCGCGTAAGGTGGGCAACGCGGCTGGTAAGTTGAGCTTACCACTTGATTTGGAGACCATACGCCCAGCCTATCAGATATAGATATTTCGCGAATGTACTAGCGATCCACCCATAATATGTCTTATAAATGAAGTCCATGAGATGAAGGAGTTATCCTATGAGGAGAAACTTATTGCCATCTTCGATTGACAAATTAGAAGGTTGCGAACTGAAGACGTGCCTTCCGTCAAGGTACTGTGGTAAAATCAAAACCAGAAAAAGGGATGACCTAAGAAATTAAAGAGAGGACATAAAACACCAGGTAAACAGGTAACCCCATCTCCTGAAACTCGTATACTAAGTACTTCGATGGAAATATGTTTAAGGAGATAGAAACGAATCCCCCGATGGTCTGTTTAAGTTCTAAGGGAAGTTTTGTTTAACATTCGGGGATGAATGTTCTAAAGGGGGGAAAGATGTTACACCTCACCCTTTTAAACTCAGAATGTTTCATAAGTTCCTTGGACATTACCATATGAACTGGATATGCTACGACACTATCAAATGACTCCAACGAAGGGAGGATGTGATACCCCATGGTAGAGAAGGTTGGAAGGGGAATCATAAGAATCCGGAAGGAATAGGAGGCCAAGTAACGAGTCGTAGGACTCGACTTATCTACGCAAGCTACTAATTTAGAAATCTTACATACGTGAGTTACTTGATTACATACCAAACTTACGTAGCATAGATTACATAGGTACATAAAATAAGACGAGATTACGAGCCCACGAGGAAGGGGAAAAAAAAAGACGACACATGGTAGCGAATGAAGAAGCGACACGTGGCAGCACCTCAAGCAAGCATGTGACCCACCTGCTTGGGGGGGAGTTGGCAGCATGATATGGTGGCCCAATAGGGGCTGGACACGTGTCACCTCTTGGGGTTGACACGTGTCACATCCTAAAGCCACATATATATGTTGATATATATCATATACTTCAGTTATCCATCAAAACATCAGCCAACTTAGAGAAAAAAACGTGAGGGATAGAAATAGAGAGGCAGCCATGGTTCTTGAAGTTTAAAGGTTAGTTTTCCAATTTTCTTCCATGAATTAATTATATACGGTGTACCTTAAGTACGTGGATACGTATATATGTATTTTAAGACCTTCATGGAAGTAAAACTCTAGCTTTGCAATTGGAATTTGGAAGAGAAAATAAGAGAAAACGCTAGTTAACAAACCCGTTTTTGGAAGGGACAGTGGTTAGTAATATTGATATAACTTCTTGTGTACAGATTCGTTTCGAGTGATTTGATATGTTTTGGAAAGGTATTTAGTGGTTATATAACTTTCATTCAGACTCCAAAATCCAGTTCTACTTGTATCATCTCGAAAAATGGTGATGAAGTGTAGAGGAGGTACTGCTCAGATTTATTTTTGGAAATTCTACACGGACAGCTGTAAGTATTTTGGTCATATATTTTTGTACGAAATTGATGTAGGGATGATTAGAAATTTTTTGCGACCCTAAGACATATGTCTATAACTTTCATGAAGGAGATAAATCCTTTTTCCCTCCATTACCCCTTCGAAACGAAGCGACAATGTAAAACAGTAAACTGTCCAGATTTCACATTTTGGATAGTTTTGACGAGTTTGACAAGTGTAACGTAAGGTAAGGCCTTTCCTTTTAAATTGGAGTTTATGGTATTGTTATATGGTGTATTACACCCCTTTTATGCTTCTGGAAGTTTAAGAATGTCGTAGAAATGCTCGACGTTCGAAATAAACTAAATTGGAGTCGCTAGAAGTGAATTGTCATCGAAATAAAGTGTCGTTCTTGTGAGTTGCTCTGCAGGGGTGTGGCTTGTTGTTGCAGGTCCTGAATATGTCCTAATGTGGGTTAGGGTGCTGCTGGTCGAAGCCACATGATCCCTCGTTACGTATAATTAAAGGCGTCACAAAATAAAGGCTAGACACCCTATTTTGATATCGTATTTTCGAATAAGTCGTTTGGAGTTTATGCAATATATTGTTGGTATGAATTGCTGCAGGTTGTTGTTGTTGGTTGGCTGTAGGTATTAGGGACCTAATTGGAAATTCGGATAGGGCACATTATAGGGGAGGTGCTGCCCAATTTTCATTAACGCCTTAACAAACTAAAGGACTAGTCGAGGAAACGACTAAGGAAATAGATTCCATTAACATTAAGGCGTAATCCAAGATGCTGGAAAGTTAAGAGTAGTTGATATTCGTATTACTTTCATATTGAATAGGTTCGGAAGACGACGAGACGAGCAGGATGAAGGGTAGCTCCCAAACGGTATGTAAAACTTTCTTGTGGCATGTTTTGGTATAAGCACGTGCAATTATCTTTCTTTCCTTTTGGCAAGTTTTAGCCTTACGTGAATTGCATGTGGAATGTGGGAATAATTCCATTCCCAGAACTCCAGATACGCCCCATAATCCCTAACTACAGTTAAGTGTTAACACCCTTACAAGGATTGATTATTACCTGTTAAGGCTTCTACGTGCTAAAGAATAGTGTATGGGAAACAATCTTTCCCTTCTCTTGATATGTATTTGGTATGAAAGTGAGATTTGAATGTCATAGTGGCTCATCGAGCCCTATAATGGGCCGGGTATGAAATATGTGTATGAAGGTCATCTAAAACAAAGTACAGACTACATAAAGCTTATTCTATTTCTTCTTTTGGGCATGTCTTTGTCTCAGTTGTAAGTTGAATATGATCTGAGCTCTGGGGTAAATCCATCCTCAAACATCTCTTATTTACTTCTGAATATAGAACTCCTACAGTAGTCGAACTATTTCCCTGGAAACTTTTATATGTTAAAAAGGTAACAAATGTACAGGCTCCAAGTCTTACAGACTATTTGTTAACAAATGTTTCTGGTTCCATAAGCAATTTGGATTTACCTTAGACATGTCTAGGAGCCCCGAGATTATAATTGATATTGCCCATAATGGCATTTAGAAGTCACTCGAGATGACTACACTACTACTCGAGTCCTCCGAGAAAATTTTAATCTTCTTATACGGTCAAGTCTCTAATAATGATTTAAATTGCATATAGTTACTCACTACTCTACTCGTGTATATCGTAACACTTCTTTTCCTGAGTCCCGGGCCAGGATATGTTCTCGTGCACAATTCACTGCATTATTCCCTAAGTCCCTCAATAGAGGGCCAGGATACGTGTATAGATATATGATGATGTGTTGTAATAAGGTGGTGATGGCACTGGGGCCATGATGGTTTTACAGAGATGATTTTACAGAGATGATTCACCGGACCCCCGAAAGGGCTGGCTATATGATATGACTCGAACATGCATGTTTTTGTAATTCACAAAGTACAGGTACATGTTTCTAAATTGATATCTTATCCCCTGTTTCTCTATCTCAGATATGCTTCCAGTTGTATTATATTATGTTTTGCATACTCAGTACATATATCGTACTGACCCCCTTTCTTGGGGGGCTTCGTTCATGCCCGTAGGTACATATACAGATTTTGGGAGTCCGTCAGCTTAGGATTCCATGCAGCTCAGTTGGAAGAGGCTCCATTGTATCGGGGCCTAGTTTTTGGTACTGTTCACAGATGTATAAAAATTATTTCGTCCATTCAGGGGTACGGCGGGGGCCCTGTCTTGCCATATGTTGTCATTTATATGTTTAGAGGTCTGCAGACATGTATATGAGGGTTGTGTATGTCAATTTGATTCAGCTGGGTCTACATGATATATGATATATGTTATTATGTTATGGCAGCCTTGTCGGCTTGCGTGCCCTATCGTGTTGTGGTACAAACAAAAAGAGCTACAGGTTTATGAAAATGTTATCGCCCAATGGGGCTCTGTTACATGATATTGTCTTATTTACGATTCAATATGACCTCAGCTAATAGATATATGTACGGGGGGTCCAGGTTGAACCCTAGTCGCGGCCTACGGGGTTGGGTCATGACAATAAACACCACCGGTGCATTCGTCAACCCAAAACTCATCACCACAAACTCATAGTGACCATACCTTGTTCGGAAGGCTGTTTTGGGAATGTCACACTCCCTTACCCGTAGTTGGTGGTAGCCGGACCGAAGGTCGATCTTGGAGAAGTGACTTACCCCTTGTAATTGATCAAATAAGTCATCTATTCTAGGGAGTGGGTACTTGTTCTTAATGGTCATTTTATTTAATTGTCGATAGTCTATGCACATTCGAAGTGACACATCCTTCTTTCTTACAAATAGAACGGGAGCACCCCATGGCGAAATACTTGGCCTTATGAACCCCTTCTCTAACAAGTCCTTTAATTGTTCCTTCAGCTCTTTCAATTCTGCTGGGGCCATGCGGTAAGGAGGAATAGAGATGGGTTGGGTATCGGGGAGGAGATCGATACCAAAATCAACTTCCTTTTCGGGAGGGACACCGGGAGGTCATCAGGAAAGACATCGGGGAATTCATTGACTATAGGAACTGACTCAAGAGAAGGACTTTTGGAGTTGACATCTCTAACCCTCACAATATGGTAAATACATCCCTTAGAAATCATTTTGCGAGCCTTAAGATAAGAAATAAACTGACCCTTCACCACCGAATCACGACCCTGCCATTCAATAACAGGCTCATTTGGAAATTGGAACTTGACTCGACGATTCCTACAATCTATGGAAGCATAAGATGCATGTAACCAATCCATCCCAAGAATGACATCGAAATCTATCATATCAAGCTCAATGAGATCACAAGGAATAAATTTATGCAAGATAGACACAAGGCAACCCCTATAGACCTTTCTAGAAATAACTGACTCACCAACAGGGGTAGACACCAAATAAGGCTCTAATAATATTTTAGGTAAAACATCAAATCTATTAGCAAGGAATGGAGTAACAAAAGATAAATTTGCACCCGGATCTAATAGTGCATACACATCAAAAGAAAAGACCTTTAACATACCGGTAATGACATTGGGTGCATCCTCAACCTCTTGTCTCCCATGCAAGGCGTAAAAGCGGTTGGTGCGTTGGACACCTCCTTGGACTTGTTGACCATGAGCAATTTGTCCTTGAGTCCTACCACCACCATCTCTACAATCCTTAGCATGGTGTCCCAGCTTGCCACACTTAAAGCATGCATTGGAGCCGGCTAAGCATTCCCCTTTGTGAGTCCTTCCACACTTCTTGCAAGTGGGGAAAGTTTGAGTAGCAACATTTTCTCTTGAAATCATTGATTTACCACTCTTGTCCTTGTTGAACTTTGGAGGAGGAGTATTGGTAGAACCTTGTCCCACAAATTGTTTCCCACCTTGGCCTTTGCCATTGTTACCATGATCGGACCTTTGAGGGTTAAACCCTCCACCATCCATTCTAGCCTTTTTGAACCCCCTTGATCTCTCTCTAAGCTTCTCTTCTTCGATTTGTTCTGCGTAAGTCATTAACCGAGAGATGTCCATCTCCTTGACCAACATGACCGTTTTGCACTCCTTGGACACTAAGCTTGAGACACCGGGAATAAACTTGCTCATCCTAGCTCGTGGGTCGGAGACCATAAAAGGAGCATACTTTGACAACTTAGTGAATTTGAGAGCATACTCCCTCACGCTCATACTCCCTTGACGGAGGTTGATGAACTCTTGGATCTTGGCCTCCCTTAGCTCTAATGGGAAGAATCGGTCTAGGAAGGTACCTTTGAACTCTTCCCATCCTATCGATCCTATTTCTTCATCTCTCTCAACAACCCATTGTTCATACCACACTCGAGCTACACCTTTGAGTTGATAGGCCACTAGCTCGGCCTTCTCATTTGGTCGCACACCCATGATAGCCACAATCTGGTACACCTCATTAATGAACTCCATAGGGTCCTCATCTAGTTTAGAACCATCGAACTCGGGTGGATTCATCCTTTAGAAATCCCGAATTCTAGAGGCTGGATTTTGCATTTGGGGAGGAGGAATACCTAGATTCCCTTGGTTAGCTACGACTTGAGCTAACAAAGTAATAACACTGCGAAACTCGGCATGGGTTACCCCATCCTCATGATGTTGGGCATTAGGAATCGGAGGAGTTTGGTCCTCATCATCAACCCTTGCTCTTCGAGGTGGTCTTCCACGAGTCATTATCTAGAGAACACAAAATGGGTCATTAGTTAAAGGAAATCTTAGGACACTCTAAGGTACGACATGAATTTGAAAGAAGTGAAAATTTTCCTAAATGCCTCATAGTCTCTTATTCATAATTGTGGCGCGCTTCACAACCATGAACAAGAACCTATTCGACGCGGCATGTTGGACTTCCAAGGATCATTCAAAACCTCGGGCTCTTAGCATTCTTTTAGCCTTTCATAGGTAATGATGATAAATAAACAAACGGAAATCATAATAGTGAATCTTCAAATTACATATGTCCAACAATACCTCTAACTATTAGATTTAACGGGGCTAAGACAAGTCCCTAGCTCACCCTCAATCATAATAGAAGAAATGCCATAGTAAAATATCTTAACATATCATAAGCTAGAAAGATAAAGGAGTATTATTCCCGGAACATGGGAACTCACCAAAAGTAGTCTTCAATGGAATATCAACTAGCCACGTGGAGGAGAATGAGGAGGAGCACTGATCCCTACATGGTGATATCATGTAGGCAAAAGAGTATGCATTAGTACTTTAAATGTACTAAGTATGTAAGGATGCATGAACATTGAGGAAACATTAAAAGTTTATGTAATATGGAACATAATTTAATGTATGCATAATAAATCATATATATATCCTTTAAAACATTCATTTTGTGGGAAATTAACCATAACCGACATTTAAGACCATGCGAGCTATTACATGGAATCCAACATAACCTCCTACGTTGGCCGGGGAGACTACTTGCCGGGTAGAACTCCGTCAACTTCATTCATTTCCTTAACTTTAACTTTAAGGGCTATTTATGGATCCATTAGCCTAAGCTTACAAGGGCTCCTATGTTGGCACATAGTTAATGAGACAAGGGGTTGCTACTAGGATTCCCTTACCGAATCCCACCTCAATGCCTCATTCGGTGCTAAGTCAATCCCACGGAATAGTTTAATACTTCAAAATATTCATAGCATATAACTTGAGAATTCAAATATCATATTTGGTAGAATAGCTCATTAAAATATTTGATAATTCAAATATGCAAGAATTGTCCTTATTGCATAAATAATTCATCATTCATATTATTTCATCATTCTTTCATTTCATAAGACTCCCTTTTTGATCATAGATATTGCTTTCATAAACATTTATTTGGAGTCAAAGTTTTCAAGTCAAACTTTATTAAAAATATAGTAAAACTAGGTGGGTTCAAATCACTTCAACTTGCAAATATGTAGGTAAATAAATATACATAAATACTTTGAAATCCATTAATTAAAAATCATGCTTTAAACAACCCACCATGAATTTCAAGAACCTTTAAATAGATAAATAGAGGAATTACTTGTAAACCATCAATTCATACATATAAAATTATGTTGCATCAAAATAGACCAATAATCATTAGTTTAACCATGATTCATACTATTAAGTAAAAATAAGAATTACCATAAGAAAATATTACTTGAAATCAAGAGACTTAATTGAAAGAGTGTTTGGACTACATGGGTGGAAGAACCCATGGATAAATACACACATAACTTAGAGTAGAGCTTAAAGAAAATAAATATAATTTATCATATAATCAAAATAATTTAGACATGAGAGTGGAAGGAGTACTCTCATTAAAGCCTTACATACCTGGAAACTGAAGCTTTAGTTGGTACCGAAAGACTTAATGAACACTCTTGATTCCTAGCTTCTCTCTTCGCCGGAACGTTTTGTGTACTACCCGGAGTATAAGAATCACCGAAATAGTATTTCTTCACTACTAAGAACTAAAACTATATTTGAGAATATGTAAAGAAGTGTATAGAGAGAAGATTTGCTTGAGAAAGCTTGATGAATGAAATGAGGAAATAAGGTGGGTATTTATAGGTGGGAAAGAGAGACCTAACAATAAATAAAATAATTATAAAGAAAAATCTGAAAATTTAGTGGAATATATTGATGTCATGGATAATGTTAAATGGAGGACAATTTATGTCATGAGTGATGTCAAATGTATCTAGATCTTTCTATGGTAGGTGAAATGAGTTATCTTTGATAGAATACTCTTTTTGGGAGCTGCGTTTGAATAAGATAAATTCCTTATTAGGATTTGGTGTCTCCATAAGAATTGTAGATATGGAAGTCTAGTTTCATATCGTTCAAGAATCAACCAATTTGGATAAACCTACAGTGAGATATGATTTTTCTTCTATAAACACTCATTTTTGTCACAGCATCATACCTTACAAAAATTAATTTATTTGACCTACTTAACCTCTGAAACTTAAAATATGGTCTTCATAAAAGTTGTAGGTAATGATCTTGCGGTTATGCAGAAATTTGAATCACTCAATTTGGATATTCCTAGGAAAAGTTATGCCCACAATACAGAGGTTGTATCATGTTTAGGCGAAAATTGAAACATCGTATACAACATTTTTAGGGGATGTTACATAACCAAAGTCAACTCTTTCAACATAAAGCTCCAAAATAGGGAAAACTAACCCAAAACTCTCTCGATCACCTCAGGAAGCATACCACCCATCCCAACACATTAAATAGATAACATATAAGCAATGAGAATGGGTAAAATAGGAAATAAATAATTAAGCAAGAAATTAATCGTGAGGGTCATTACAACATCCATTACTAAAAGGACTATTGTCCTTGAAAGTTAAAGAAAAAAAAGGACTAAAAGCCAGACCTAAGCAGGATCCAAAGACGTTTAAGTCCAGTTCCAATTTGGATATAAAAAGTCTGAGAAGGTTCAATTGGCGTCCGAAGATTCAATTATTTTTTTATGATTTTTCTGAGTTGCTCTGTGAAGCTGGGCGTTCAGTGTTCTTATGGAGGAAAGGCTCGAAAAGAAGAGAATATTTGTTTTGCATATCAAGCTTGGCCTCCCAAGTAGCCTTTTTGATCAGATGATGCCTCCACCTTTACCAATGAAATCTCCTTAGACCTTAACTTTCTAACCTACTTGTCTAGAATAGCTACAGGCTCATCCTCAAAATCTAAGGACTCAACCAGCTAAACTGAATGCCATTGAAACACGTGAGACTCATTTGGAACATACTGTCTCAATGTAGAGACATAAAAAATAGGGTGAACACTAGAAAAAGCTAAAGGTAAGGCTAACACATAAGCGCCACCTCTCTAATACGCCTTTAAATCTCAAAAATATTGATAAATCTAGGGTTAAACTTACCCTTGATCTTGAATCTCATCATGTCCTTATGGGAGACACTCATAGAAACACATTGTCGCCAACCATAAGCCCTAAGGCTCAAACTATCTGATCATATCGCTTTTCTTCCTACTCTGGGTACTATGGAGTCTCTCTTGGATCACATGAATTTTATCCATAGAATAATGTAAGAAGTCGATTCCCTATGACCTCATCTCAAAATTACAAAGCATTCCACTAGAGACCGATACCTTCTTACCATAAAATGTCTCAAATGGCGCCTTTTGAATACTCAAATAATAGTTATTATTATATACAAACTCTACCAAAAGCCAAGAATTGGTCTCACTGACCTCTCAAATCAATGACAAAGTCTTGAAGCATGTCCTTCAAGACATGAATAGTCTTCTTAGACTGAACATCATTCTATGGATGAAACACTATGCTAAGCTCAACTCTAGTACCCAACTCCCTCTGAATTAGACCTCTAAAAACACGATGTGAATTGAGTACCATGATTTAAAAAGATAGACACTGGCAGCCCACGTGCATATGGACTATCTCTCGAATGTAGATCTGAGCTAACCTCTTTCAAGTATCAAAAGTCTAAACTGATAGAAAGTGAGCAAAATTAGTAAATCAATTAATAATGAACCAAATAGCATCAAATCTCCAAAAAGTACATGGAAAGACTACTACAAAATCCATAGCTATCTACTCCCACTTTCACTCAGGAATGGGTAGTCGCTAGGTGAAACCAACTGGCCTCTGGTGCTTGTACTTCCCCTGCTGACAGTTCAAGCACCTAGCCAAAAACTTTGCAATATCTCTCTTCATTCCATACCACCAGTAGTGCTTCCTCAGATCATGATACATCTTCGTTGCACTGGGATGAATAGAGTATCAAGAACACTGAAACCCCTTCAAAATCAATCTAATAGAGTCTTCAACACTAGAAACACATATACAACCCTTAATCCTCAAAACACCCTTCGAATCTTGAGTTGCCTTCCTAGTCTCGCTATTGAGTATCCTATCTCAAATCACCCTCAATATTGCATCATCAAACTATTATGCTCAAATTTGCTCCATCAATAAAGATCTAGCCTACATACAAGCAAGAACCCTCCTGAGCTAAAACATATCAAGCCAAACCATCTGGTTGGCTAAGGTCCAATGTCAAAGGCCGCTCCCCCACTATTAAGAAAGACAAACTTCTCATACTCACCGAATTCCAACTCGAGGAATCTGCTACCACATTTTCCTTGCCAAGGTGATAAAGAATCATGACAGCATAGTCCTTCAATAACTCCAACCACCTATGTTGTCTCAAATAAGATCCTTCTAGATGAAAATGTACTAAAGAATACGATGATTAGTAAAGATCACACAATGAAATCCATACATTTAGTGCCACTAAATCTTTAATGTGAACACTACCACCGACAACTTCAAGTCATGAGTGGGGTAGTTCTTCTCGTAAACCTTCAACTTCCTAGAAGCATATGTAATAAATCTGCCCTACTATATCAACACACAATCCAAACCAACACTAGAAGCATAACAATAGACCACAAACCCATGGCCCTCAATAGGAAGAGTCAAAATTAGAGCAGAAGTCAACAAGACCGTGAGCTTTAGAATGCTTGCGTCACACTTATTAGACCACTAGAAAGGGATATTCTTTTAATTCAATCTAGTAAATGGCGTTGCAATCAAAGAAAACCCCACAACAAATTATTTATAGTAGCTTTCTAGTCCAACAAAACTCTAGACCTCGGTAAGAGAAGTTGGCCTTTCCCAAGCACGATATGTCTCTATATTTGCTGCCATACACTCAAGCTAAAACTCACACTTGGAGTAATTGGCATATAACTGTTGATCCTACAAAGTCTGAAGTTGAACCTTTAAGTACTGCCTATGCTGCTCCCTACCCCCTAAGTAGACTAGAATATCATTGATGAATACTATCACAAAGGAGTACAAGTATGGCTTGAACAAACAGTTCATCAAATCTATGAACACTACTAGGGAATTCGTCAAACCACAGACATGGCTAGGAATTCATAATGGTCATATCAAGTTTTAAAGGCAGTATTTAGAATGACCACTGCCCAAATCCTCAACTGATGTTAGCTTGACCTTAAGTCTATCTTAAAAATCACTACTACACCCTGAAGCTGATCAAACAAATCTTCAATACGCGAAATCAAATACCTATTTTTGATGGTTACCTTGTTCAACTCTTGTAGCAATACACATACGCAAGGAATCATCCTTTTTTTCACTAACAGAATAGAAGAACCCCATAGAGACACACTAAGACTAATGAAACCCTTACTTAGAAGGTCATGGAACTGCTTTTTAATCTCCCTCAACTCAGTAGGAGCTATCAAATATGGTGGGATAGAAACTGGTTGCATGCCCAACTCAACATAACATTGAAATCAATGTCATAATCAAAAGGAAGACCAGGTTGGTTAGTAGGAAAAATGTCAGAGAACTCACTAACCACAAGAATTGACTTAAGGGAAGTAGTGTCGATACTAGTATCATGAACATCAGAAAGATAGGCCAAACATCCCTTCCCTACCAATCGTCACACCCTAAAAATGCTATCATATCCCTGACATATGGCTATCAATACTCGTCAACATACTCAAAGAAATATCAAGCATATACAAGGTAAAAATCATGAAAGAGAAATTCAAGACTGCATGATAAGGAGATAGCCAATTCATGCCTAAAATCAAGTTAAGATCATAATATCCAATATAATTAGGTCTACCCAAGTGTGATACCCCAAGATGGACACCACCAAATATCTATAAACTTGATCCACTACTAAAGAAAACTTTAAGGATAGCTATATGCATAGGCACAAGCAAAGGCTTCCATAACAAATCCAAACACATAGCAAAATAGGCAGATATATAGGAATAAGTAGACCCTACATCAAATAATGCAAAAGAAGGATGATGAGATAAGGAGATCGCACCTATGATGATAGAATCTGAAGCCTTTGCCTACCCAAAAAGCATATATATGGTTGCATCCGTCTAGATTGCTAGATATGCTAGACTGAGGACCACCTCTAGCACCCTAGGAACAACCCCTACTACCCTGTGCACCACCTCTTGTTGATTTTAATGGAGCCCAAGAGGGATGAACCTGCTGACCATGCTGCTTGAGAGGATGAACTATGGGACAATCTCTAGCAAAGTAACCCAACTTACCATACTCAAAACATAGGCCCCTAAATGCAACCCGATGAGATGACCTAACTGACCACCATGGTCTGAATACTCAAAATATGAACCCTGAGGAGGCACTACCAACCCCTAGCTTGCTTGACAACTAGAACCCATATAATGTAAGATCTCAAAAGTTGAAAAGTCAAAACAAAAAAGTAACCAAAGAAAAGTTTGACTTTTGCAAGTTTGTATGACTCGTAGGGTTATTTATTGTCACGACCCAGCCCTGTAGTCCATGACGGGTGCCCGAACTGGACACACACGTGTACCCCTGCCAACTATACATAACCCGTCTCCTGTTTTTACTCAAAATGCATCAACCTGTAAGAAACATACAAGCCGACGAGGCTGTAGTAATGTATAGGGTTGTTCCATAACATACATATACGCGAGCCGACAAGGCCGCCACAACACAGGGAACGCTTCAAATCATACGTCATATCGGTACAGCTGCACATACACACATATACGACTCATATACAACCCATATACAGCTCATATACAACCCACGTACACCCACAACCCATATACGTACAACTCACATCCGGATCCACAGACCTCTAAGAGTAAGAAATAGTAACATAGGGCGGGACAGGGCCCCCACCGTACCCGTGAGCAAAACAAGTATATATAATAAGGTTTAGTACCCAAAATCAGGCTCCAGCACGATGGAGCACTTCTGGGCCGCTGAGTGGGACTCCTATGCTGGTGGATCCTCAAACTGTGTACCTGTACCTGCGGGCATGAACGCAGCCCCCCAAAGAAAAGAGGTCAGTACGATATATGTACTGAGTATGTAAAACATAACATAGCTGGAACATATCTGAAACAGAGAAGCAGGGAGTAAAATATCATACAAGGAACCTGTACCTGAATCCTAGGAATCGTAATCATGCATGCTGAAATTATACAATATAGCTGGCCCTTTCAGCGAACCGGTGAAGCATACCTATAGGACCATCATAGGTCCGGCGCCATCACCACCCTATTCCATCCCATCATCATATATATACATACGTACCTGGCCCTCTAGTGAGGGACTCGGTGAACAATGCAGTGAGATTAAGCACGAATCTGTAGCCGGCCCGGGACTCGGAGAAAGATGTGTTACAGTACAAACGAGTTGAGTAGTGAGCAACTATATGCAGTTTAAATCATTATTGGGGACTCGGCCGTATAAGAAAATTAAGCTATCGCCTGAGAACCCGAGTAGTAGTGTAGTTATCTCGAGTGTCCTCTAAATGCCATTATGGGAAGTATCAGTTGTACTATCGGGGACCCTAGACACGTACTAAATCAAGGCCGAATCGCTTATGGGATCCGAAACACTTGTTATCATATAATCTTTAAGACTTGAGGCCTGTACATTTGTTACCTTTTTAACATACAGAGGTTTCCAGGGAAATAGTTCAACTACCATAGGAGTTCGATATTCACAAGTACATAAGAAATGCTTAAGAATGGAATCACCCTGGAGCTTGTATCATATTTAACTTACGACTAAGACATGCCAAAAGGAAAGAAAGAATAAGCTTTACATACCTTTTACGGGTTACTCGTTATCTATCCCGTTTGCCTCGTATTCCATGAACCTAGGTAACATGAAAGCAATGCGAGTATCAATATCCTTAGACCTTTCAACATCTTACATTACCTACGAGTGTTCATAAAACTCCTTTCCTCGTTCGCCTTCTAGACTAGTTCCTTAATTAGTTAGGGAGTTAACGAAAATCGGACAGCACCTCCCCTATAATGTGCCCTATCTGAATTTCCAACCGTGTCCCTAATACCTACAGCCAACCAACAACATAACCAGCAGTTCATACACATATAAAACCTAGCAACATTATACAACACAACTCGAAACGACTCGCTCGAAATTACGGTACCAAAATAGTGTTTCTAGTTTCTATTTCGTAAAACCTTTAATTGTACGAAGCGGGGTTTCATGTGTCTGCAACCAGAAGCTCCCCCACCCTTTTTAGAACACATTTAGGCCCTGCAACACACACCACACAACCAGCAGCCGCCTCCAAATGCACAACACCACACTTTGACTATAATTTAACTACGATGACTTTAATTTAGATTGTTTCTTTCGTTGAGCATTCCCACGATTTTTTTTATACTTTCAGCAGTATACAAGGTACATAATACACTCCATAACAACCCTGTAAAGTCCAAATTTAAAGGAGAAATCTTACCTTATCCGAAATTGGCCAAAACTAGCCAAACTTGCGCCTCGGAACTTCTCTAGCGCGATTTAAACGCTGTGGTTGCTTGCTATCCGTTGAACCTTGATCCCCTTGTTTAACTACACGGAGCTAACCTTATATCCCTGCTCTATCTCACCGAAATTACTCCTCACGCCACCTTGAACTCTTATTAACGCAACTCTTAGATAGCCGCTATCTGAGAAGCTATTTATGCTTAACGTAACTTAGATTGGACAAGTATATATCTTAGGGTCTTATTGAAGCAACAGGAAAATTTCTTGGAGAGAACTACTGATTCATCAATAATATATGTGATGAAAAAGATTTCCAATACTAAGGCTCACATATATATGTATAAAGGCTACTGGCGGTGGGTTTTACTATAATTAAAGTAGATAAAGAGACAAACTATCTACTAAGCCTACATTTATTCAACAACTATATTATGTTGTTAATTATATATTACAACATAATCACATGGGTGCACGTGGAAAGTGAGAATATATCATCATATGCATGACAGAAGGATAACTTCTACACATACTACAAATGGACATTCTTTTTGGATAACTATTAATTAATATAATTAGAATCTCTCCACATAGCTAGAATTCACATGTCTCTATTAAAATATTTAAAATTTATATATATAAAAAATAACTTATAAGTGCGGGGTGTAACATCCTTCCCCCCTTTAGAACATTCTTCCCCGAATGTTAAATAAAATTTCCCTGAAGACTTTATACAGTTCGTAGGGAGGTTCCTTTATACTGTTATAACACACATTTTCATCCAAGTAATCAATATACAAGTTTCAGGAGTTGGGGTTACCTGTAGACGTCAGGAACAAGTACGGATACTTGTGTTTCATGTCCTCTTCCGCTTCCTAGGTCATTTCTTCACGATTCCTATTTCGCCACAACACCTTGATAGAAGCCACGTCCTTAGACTGCAGTTTTCTGATCTGCCGATCCAGGATGGCGATAGGTTGCTCTTCATAAGCTAACTCCTCTGTGACCTGGATATCATCTACGGGATGTACCTGGGACGGATCACCCACACACTTATGAAGCATTGACACATGGAAGACTGGATGTACCACTTCCAGATCCGCTGGTAAGTCTAGCTCGTAGGCAACTTTGCCTATTCGGCGGATGATCAAGTAAGGACCAATATATCTCAGACTCAGCTTCTCTTTCCTGCCGAACCTCATTACCCCTTTCATGGGCGATACTTTCAAAAACACCCATTCACCCATTTGGAATTCCAAAGGTCGACGTCGATTGTCTGCATACGACTTCTGTCGACTCTGGGCAGCTAATAATCTTTCCCGAATAAGCTTTACCTTATCTACCGCCTGTTGGACCATGTCTGGGACTATAGTTGTGTTTCGCCAACCTCAAACCAACCGATAGGTGACCTGCACTTCCTGCCGTATAAAGCCTCATACGGCGCCATCTGGATGCTGGAGTGATAGCTGTTATTGTAGGCAAACTCAATAAGTGGTACATGATCATCCCAGCTACCTTTGAAGTCAATTATGCAGGCCCGCAACATATCCTCTAGCGTTTGAATAGTACGCTCAGCTTGCCCATCAGTTTGAGAATGAAATACTGTACTAAGGCTTACCTGTGTCCCCAAGCCTTTCTGGAATGACTTCCAAAAATGGGTTCTGAACTGAGCTCCCCTGTCCGAAATAATAGATGTAGGAACTACGTGAAGTCGTACTATTTCTTTGATGTACAATTTCGCATAGTCCTCAACTGAGTAAGTAGTCCTGACTGGAAGGAAGTGGGCTGATTTTGTCATCCTATCAACGATAACCCATATGGAATCCTGCTTTTGAAGAGTACGAGGCAAACCTGTAATGAAGTCCATGTTAATCGCTTCCCACTTCCAAGTTGGAATCTGTAGTAGCCCACCCGGTTTCTGATGTTCAACTTTAACTTGTTGGCAGTTTGGGCATTGGGCTACGAACTCTGCTATATCCCTTTTTATACCGTCCCACCAATACAGACATCTGAGGTCGTGATACATCTTGGTTGACCCCGGATGAATAGAATAGCGAGCATAATGTGCCTCTCCCAGTACTTGTTGTCGTAGCCCTACAACTTTCGGTACACAAACTCTGCCTTGATATCGTAGTACCCCACCAGCCGTGATTTTAAATAGAGCCTTTCCCTTTTGGAGAGTTTCATCCCTATACTGTGTTAGAACAGGGTCCTGGTACTGACATTATTTTACTTCTTCCATGATCGAGGATTCAGCAACCCCTCGAATAGAAACCCCGTCATCACCCGAATCAGCTAAGCAGACTCCCAGACTAGCGAGCTGGAAAATGTCACGGGTTATTTCTTTCTGTTCCGGTTGTACATATGCCAAGCTACCCATTGATTTACGGCTGAGTGCGTCCGCCACCACATTTGCCTTCCCTAGGTGGTATAATATGTCGACGTCATAGTCCTTCAGCAATTCTAGCCACCTTCTCTGTCGTAAGTTCAATTCCTTCTGTTTAAAGATATACTGGACGCTTTTGTGGTCTGTATAGATATCAACATGTACACCATATAAGTAGTGCCTCCATATTTTCAAGGCATGAATCACCGCTGCTAATTCCAAGTCATGAGTTGGATAATTCTTTTCATGTTTTCTGAGATGTCGGGAGGCATAAGCTATAACTTTACCCTGTTGCATCAATACACATCCAAGCCCAATAATGGAAGCATCACAATAAATAACAAGGCAATTTGGTCCTTCTGTAAGGGTTAGAACAGGAGCCGTAGTCAATTTTTCCTTTAACAACTGGAAGCTTCGTTCGCAAGCATCAGTCCACTGGAACTTAGCCGTCTTTTGAGTCAGCCTTGTTAAAGGCGCTAAAATGGAAGAAAACTTTTCCACGAACCTCCGGTAGTATCCTGCTAACCCCAAAAAGCTACGTACCTCCGTAGGGGTTGTAGGTCTTGGCCAGGCCTTCACGGCCTCAATCATCTGCATATCTACGCGAATACCATCAGTCCCTATAATATGCCCAGAAAAGCCACTGAAGTTAACCAAAATTCACATTTAGAAAACTTAGCGTATAATTTTTGGTGTTGGAGTATTCCCAGTACCACCCGCAAATTATCCGCGTGTTCCTTTTCTGATAGTGAATAGATCAAAATATCATCAATAAATACAATCACGAACAAATCTAGAAATGGCTTGAACACTCGGTTCATCAAGTCCATAAACACCGCTGGAGCATTTGTCAACCCAAAAGACATCACTTTGAACTCATAATGCCCGTATCGAGTTCTGAATGTGGTCTTTGGGATATCCGCTTCTCTTACCCATACCTGATGGTAACCTGACCGCAGGTCTATCTTCGAAAAGCATTTAGCACCCTGCAACTGGTCAAACAAATCATCAATCCTGGGGAGGGGATATCTATTCTTAATTGTTACCTTGTTCAGCTGCCTATAGTCAATGCACATTCGCAGCGATCCATCTTTCTTCTTAACAAATAATACCAGCGCTCCCCAGGGTGATGTGCTGGGCCTAATGAAACCCTTCTCCAGCAACTCCTTTATCTGCTCCTTTAGCTCCTTTAACTCCGCGGGTGCCATTCTATATGGGGGAATAGAGATAGGCTGAGTATCTGGTGGCACGTCTACAGTGAACTCTATCTCCCGTTCGGGAGGAAGACCTGGAAGTTCATCTGGAAACACATCTAGATATTCATTAACCACGGGCACCGACTGAAGAGTTGGCACCTCTGCTTCCAGATCGTGCACACAGACTAAATGATAAATACACCCCTTTCTGATCATTTTCCTTGCCTTAAGGTATGAAATACACTTACCCTTCGGCGATGCTGTGTTCCCTACCCACTCAACAACTGGTCCACCTGGGAATTGGAACCGAACCACTTTGTTTCTACAATCTACATTGGCCTGACACGAAGCTAACCAGTCCATACCCATAATAACATCAAACTCCACCATATCTAATTCTATCAAATCAGCTAAGGTATGATGACTATATATATTCACCGGGCAATTTCTATATACCTGCTTCACCACAATAGAGTCTTCTATTGGTGTAGCCACCTCAAATGATTCTATTAACTCAGGCTTAATTCCAATTCTATTAACAACAAAAGGAGATATATATGATAAAGTAGAGCTGGGATCCATCAACGCATATACGTCCTGAGAGAAGATTGATAATGTACCTGTGACCACGTTTGGCGATGCTTCCTGATCCTGTCTACTGGCCAAAGCATACATACGGTTGGAAGGACCGCCAGAACTGGAAGCTCCACCACGGCCTCTACCACGGCCTGCTGGTATCTGCATTCCCCGCCCCATCGGGCGCATAGCCACAGAAGAAGAAGAACCCGCAACTGACCCAGTTGCTGAGCCATACCGCCTGGAGTACTTTTAAGTGGACATTCCCTCGCAATATGGCCTTGACGGCCAGAAGAAAAATAAGCACCTGTAGTCCAATGACATTCCCCAAAATGTGGCCTATTACAATGGGGACATTGGGGTATCGGTGGTCTTGACTGTCGAGAACTCTAGTTCACCTGTGTACCTGAAGCTCTAGATCTTTGACCGGCCCCCGAATATCTGGTGCTGTCAACTCGTCCACCTGGAAACCGTAGAGGTACACTCTGAGCCGGCTGGGAGGGATATCTACCAAACTGCTGGAACCGCCCACTGCGAAATTCCCTTGGATAACCAACTGACCTAGCCCTCTTAGCCTGACTTCTATCAAACCCTCTGTCAGGCTGACGCCTTCTATGTCGCTCTTCTACCCCTTGGGCGTATGCTTGTACCCGGGCAATATCCATGCCTGACTGAGAAGCCATGGCCATGCAGCTATCAACCAAATAAAGGTCCAAGCCCATAATGTACCGATGCACCCTATCTGCCATATCAGCTACAACTGTGGGGGTATGTCTCACCAATGAGTCAAACTCAAGGCTATAGTTGCGAATACTTTTGCCGTTCTGCTTTAACTGCAAAAATTTATCAACCCTGGCTCATTTTATTTCTGGAGGCAGGAAGTGGCTAAGAAAGGCTTCTGCAAATTCATCCCATTCAGCTAGAGGAGAACCCTCGCCCCTCGATAACTCCCAAGACTCGTGCCAGTTAGCGGCCACATCACGCAGCCGATAGGAGGCTAATTCCACCAACTCAGTCTCCGAGGCCCTAATGATTCGCAGTGTATGCTGCATCTGTCGAGTGAACTCCTGTGGGTCCTCTGTAGGTCTTGACCCATGAAATTCTGGGGGATTACAGGCTAGGAAGTCACGAACCCTCAAGCTATCTTGTCTGTTTGCATCATCTGGACCATGCCTCCGAGCCTGTCCTGCCATCAGTCTAGTCAGCAACTGTACTGCATCTCTCATAGCTCTGTCTTCCGCCCCAGGCTGTGGGGATGGAGGCTCCTGTCCTGGAGGTTCAGGATCTGCAGCTGCTGCTGCCCTAAACTCTTCTGGGGGCGACGGCGTAGTAGAGCTCGCCGACTGGAGTCCCATCCTCGGCATAGACTGGCCACGGGCCCTGGTAACTCTCGGGGTATGACTAGTTTCCCCCGCTGCTGACTTGCCCTTCTGGGCAGTGGTTGCTTTCCATGGAGGCATCACTGTAAACATAAATGTCGGTCAGTGAAAAGTCATCCTAAAACATAGCTCTATCGCACGATCTAAGACAAGAAAGAAAGTAACATCCTAAATGCCCTATAGCCTCCTGTTTATAGATGTGGTGCATAACACACCGATAAACAAGCCTCTACTAGACACGGTCTGTGGACACTCCAAGAAAGAACTGCTCTGATACCACTTCTGTCACGACCCAGCCTTGTAGGCCATGACGGGTGCTCGAACTGGACACACACGTGTACCCCTACCAACTATACATAACCCGTCTCCTGTTTATACTCAAAATGCATCAACTTGTAAGAAACATACAAGCCGACGAGGCTGTAGTAATGTATAGGGTTGTTCCATAACATACATATACGTGAGCCGACAAGGCTGCCACAACACAGGGAACGCTTCAAATCATACGTCATATCGGTACAGCTGTACATACACATATATACGACTCATATACAACCCAAGTACAACTCATATATAACCCATGTACACCCACAACCCACATATATACAACCCACATCCATATCCACAGACCTCTAAGAGTAAGAAACAGTAACATAGGGCGGGACAGGGCCCCCGCCGTACCCGTGAGCAAAACAAGTATATATAATAAGGTTTAGTACCCAAAATCAGGCTCTAGCACGATGGAGCACTTCTGGGCCGCTGAGTGGGACTCCTATGCTGGTGGATCCTCAAACTGTGTACCTGTACCTGCGGGCATGAACACATCCCCCCAAAGAAAGGAGGTCAGTACGATATATGTACTAAGTATGTAAAACATAACATAGCTGGAACATATCTGAAACAGAGAAGCAGGGAGTAAAATATCATACAAGGAACCTGTACCTGAATCCTAGGAATCGTAATCATGCATGCTGAAATTATACAATATAGCCGGCCCTTTCAGGGAACCGGTGAAGCATACCTGTAGGACCATCATAGGTCTGGCGCCATCACCACCCTATTCCATCCCATCATCATATATATATATACGTACCCGGCCCTCTAGTGAGGGACTCGGTGAACAATGCAGTGAGATTAAGCACGAATCTGTAGCCGGCCCGGGACTCAGAGAAAGATGTGTTATAGTACACACGAGTTGAGTAGTGAGCTACTATATGCAGTTTAAATCATTATTGGGGACTCAACCGTATAAGAAAATTAAGCTATCGCCTGAGAACCCGAGTAGTAGTGTAGTTATCTCGAGTGTCCTCTAAATGCCATTATGGGAAGTATCAGTTGTACTATCGGGGACCCTAGACACGTACTAAAGCAAGGCCGAATCGCTTATGGGATCCGAAACATTTGTTATCATATAATCTTTAAAACTTGAGGCCTGTACATTTGTTACCTTTTTAACATACAGAGGTTTCCAGGGAAACAGTTCAACTACCATAGGAGTTCGATATTCACAAGTACATAAGAAATGCTTAAGAATGGAATCACCCTAGAGCTTGTATCATATTTAACTTACGACTAAGACATGCCAAAAGGAAAGAAAGAATAAGTTTTACATACCTTTTACGGGTTACTCGTTATCTATCTCGTTCGCCTCGTATTCCGTGAACCTAGGTAACATGAAAGCAATGCGAGTATCAATATCCTTAGACCTTTCAACATCTTACATTACCTACGAGTGTTCATAAAACTCCTTTCCTCGTTCGCCTTCTAGACTAGTTCCTTAATTAGTTAGGGAGTTAACGAAAATCGGACAGCACCTCCCCTATAATGTGCCCTATCCGAATTTCCAACCGTGTCCCTAATAACTACAGCCAACCAACAACATAACCAGAAGTTCATACACATATAAAACCTAGCAACATTATACAACACAACTCAAAACGACTTGCTCGAAATTACGGTACCAAAATAGTATTTCTAGTTTCTATTTCGCAAAACCTTTAATTGTACCAAGTGGGGGTTCATGTGGCTGAAACCAGCAGCCCCCCCACCCTTTTTAGAACACATTTAGGCCCTGAAACACACACCACGCAACCAGCAGCCGCCTCCAAACGCACAACACCTCACTTCGACTATAATTTAACTACGATGACTTTAATTTAGATTGTTTCTTTCGTTGAGCATTCCCACGATTTTTTTATACTTTCAGCAGTATAAAAGGTACATAATACACTCCATAAAAACCCCGTAAAGTCCAAATTTAAAGGAGAAATCTTACCTTATCCGAAATTGGCCAAAACTAGCCAAACTTGCACCTCGGAACTTCTCTAGCGCGATTTAAACGCCGTGGTTGCTTGCTATCCGTTGAACCTTGATCCCCTTGTTTAACTACACGGATCTACCCTTATACCCCTGCTCTATCTCGCCGAAATTACTCATCACACCACCTTGAACTCTTATTAACGCAACTCTTAGATAGCCGCTATCTGAGAAGCTATTTATGCTTAACGTAACTTAGATTGGACAAGTATATATCTTAGGGTCTTATTGAAGCAACAGGAAAATTTCTTGGAGAGAACTACTGATTCATCAATAATATATGTGATGAAAAAGATTTCCAATACTAAGGCTCACATATATATGTATAAAGGCTACTGGCAGTGGGTTTTACTATAATTAAAGTAGATAAAGAGACAAACTATCTACTAAGCCTACATTTATTCAACAACTATATTATGCTAGCTTGTTAATTATATATTACAACATAATCACATGGGTGCACGTGGAAAGTGAGAATATATCATCATATGCATGACAGAAGGATAACTTCTACACATACTACAAATGGACATTCTTTTTGGATAACTATTAATTAATATAATTAGAATCTCTCCACATAGCTAGAATTCACATGTCTCTATTACAACAACAACAACCCAGTGAAATCCCACATCGTGGGGTCTGGGGAGGATAGAGTGTATGCAGACCTGACTCCTACCAATGTAAGACGGCTGTTTCCGAAAGACCCTCGGCTCAATAAAAGCAAAGAAAAAGATCAGACAAGAATATTAGAGTAAATAAGTAGATAAGTAGATGACGAAAACAGTCCAAACAATAGTATAATCAAAGCACAAAAAACAGTAGATATTATTATTGGATAATAACATAAATACCATAAATAACATACATCAGAGTACAAGAAATCATAGTGCGTTAATACGCCTACGAATAATGGAGAATAAAACCACTATGTACTAGCCTTCTACCCTAATGTGTGTCCTCCACACCCTCCTATTTAGGGCCATGTCCTCGGTAAGTCGTAAATGTGCCATGTCCTGTCTGATCATCTCTCCCCAATATTTCTTCGGCCTTCCCCTACCTCTTCTGAAACCATCCATGGCCAGCCTCTCACATCTGCGCACTGGTGCATCTGGGACTCTCCTCTTCACATGTCCAAATCATCTTAGTCGCGTTTCCCGTATCTTGTCTTCCACCGAGGCCACTCCTACCTTTTCTCGAATAGCCTCATTTCTAATCTTGTCACTCCTGGTATGCCCACACATCCATCTCAACATTCTCATCTCGGCAACCTTCATCTTTTGCACGTGGGAGACCTTAAATGGCCAACACTCCGCCCCATATAACATCGATGGTCTAACGACCACTTTGTAGAACTTGCCCTTAAGTTGTGGTGGCACCTTCTTGTCACATAACACACCGGAGGCGAGCCTCCATTTCATCCATCCTGCCCCAATACGGTGTGTGACATCCTCGTCGATCTCTCCGCTGTCTTGCATGATAGAACCAAGGTACTTAAAACTACTTCTCTTTTGGATGGCTTGGTCCCCGAGCCTAACTTCCGCGTCAACCTCTTGAGGTGTCTCACTGAACTTGCACTCTAGGTACTCTGTCTTGGTCCTACTCAGCTTAAACCCCTTAGACTCCAAGGTGCGTCTCCAATCTTCCAGTTTAGCGTTAACTCCGCTATGAGTCTCATCGATGAGGACTATGTCGTCCGCAAAAAGCATACACCATGGCACCTCACCTTGAATTTGTCGCATCAATCCATCCATCACCAAGGCAAATAGGAATGGGCTAAGAGTTGATCCTTGATGCAACCCCATCATAACTGGGAAGTGTTCTGAGTCCCCTCCTACTGTCCTTACCCTGGTTTTGGCACCCTCGTACATGTCCTTGATCACCCTTATGTACGCTACAGGTACACCTTTAGCCTCTAAACATCTCCATAGTATCTCTCATGGGACTTTATCGTAGGCCTTTTCTAAGTCGATGAATACCATATGCAAGTCTTTCTTCCTCTCCCTATATTGCTCTATTAGTCTCCTCATAAGATGGATGGCTTCCGTAGTTGAGCGTCCCGGCATAAATCCAAACTGGTTCTCTGAAATAGAGACGCCTCTTCTCACCCTCATCTCCACCACTCTTTCCCACACTTTCATAGTATGGCTTAGAAGCTTGATACCTCTATAGTTGTCGCAACTCTAGCTATCCCTTTGTTTTTGTATAGAGGGATCATGATGCTCGACCTCCATTCTATGGGCATCGTTGCCGTCGTAAAGATGACATTAAATAACCTAGTCAGCCATTCCAAACCTACCGAGCCCGCACTCTTCCAAAATTCTCCAGGGATCTCATCAGGTCCGGTCGCTCTTCCCCAGTGCATCCTACGAACGACCTCTTTAACCTCATCGTCCGTAATATTCCTACAACCCCCAAAATCGTGACTCCTTCCTGTATGTTCCAAATCTCCCAACATAATTTCTCTGTCCCCTTTGTCATTCAAAAGTTTATGGAAGTATGACTGCCATCTTTGTTTGATAAGGGTCTCTTCTACCAATACTTTTCCGTCTTCGTCTTTAATGCACTTCACTTGATCCACATCGCGTGCCCTTCTCTCCCGGGCCCTGGCTAGCCTGAATAATTTTCTATCCCCACCTTTCTCTTCCAGTTCAGCATAAAGACGTTCAAAAGTTGCCATTTTTGCCGTTGCAACCGCCGACTTCGCCTCCTTCCTCGCTATCTTATACAGTTCTCCATTCGTCCACTTCTCCACCTCATACCTGCTCTCCATCAACTTAGCATACGCCACCTTCTTTGCTTCCACTTTCCCTTGCACTTCTCCATTCCATCACCAGTCCTCTCAAAGATCTTCTTCTTCATCAAGCAAGTACTAGGGTTTTCTTCAAGATCAAGTCTTCTTTTCAATTCCAAGATCAAATTCACCAAGGAATGTGAGAATTTATCCATGGGCCCTTTCACCCATGGATTTTCAAGGTTCTTCTAAAACTATCATTTATGATTTTCAATTCAAAATATCTAATTTCATGATTCTGCATTAGATTCTCATTAATGATGAATTATATGATATTTGATTAAATTACAAATCTAATTGATATTGTTTTCATGAATTATGTATGAGTTGATATAAGTAGTATGATCATGCATATTTTCAATCCAATTTTATGGTTTTCAACCAAATTGTTTATGTATGGAAGTTCTATCCTGATTTCAAGTATAAGCTATGATTACAGAATTCAATTATGATCAAGATATGAATTTTATGTAAGTTATGAAAGAGGTGACTTAGGATCCTTTATTGGTGACCTAGGAACCTAATGGCATGTATTTTTCAAGTATGATTTGTGATGTTTAAGGATTTTACTCACAATATAATTATGATATGAAAATGAGCTACTCTATGAGTTTTAGAACTATGAACAAGTCTATGATATATGTTAAATATCATTACTATGTATTTCATAAGATTTGACTTAGAACCAAATATGGCTTATGGTGGAGCTCGACTTACGAGGTTCTTATATAAAGACTCTTATCTCATAACTACGTGCCACTGTAGGATTTAACTTTATGGCCAATATAGTGGATCCACATATAGCATATGTTCATGACCCTCCTAGCGGGGTAGAGTCTACCATGGTATATAGATTCCCCTTTCTTCTGTTATTTGGGGAGACATCAGGATTCCATATTATAGCTCGCATGATCTTATTATCTGTTATGGTTCTATCCCACACTTTATTTAAGTACTCTTCATGATCTCATCTGTCTCTTAAATGCTTTGATCAAACTATAGTTTTCTTGTGACTCTACTTATCCTCGTTTATATTATGCAAATTATTTGATCAGTGTATCTTATGTCTTATATTGCATGGCATGCCCGCATACTTAATACATTGAAACCTACTAACGCATACTTTATTTTCTACATTGTATCATAATGTAGGGGTCAAAGATCACATCCAGTCTCCACGTGGCTAGTTGAGTTCCTATACGTCAAAGATTGATGAGTCCTCATCTATTTGAGGGCTAGTTATGAGTTTACTTCTTTCAAATAGACATTTTTTATTTTACATTGAGGGTGAACTAGGGACATATCTTAGCCCCCGTCCATATTGATTAGTAGAGGCTTGTTGAACACACTATGTAGAGTTTATGTTATCATATTTCTTACTTTTATGATACATATGTTGAGACCTTCTTATGTTATTTCTGCTTATTTATATCTTATTCCTATTAAGATACGTCAAGGGGCTTGGTTGGAGCCCTTTGAGATTTCGATCACCATTTCACATCTAGGGCCTAGTTTGGGTTATAACAAATTTGGTATCAGAGCACAAAGTTTAATAGTGACCTAGCGAGTCCTACATGGCACATCAAGTAGAGTCTTATTCATGGGTGTGAAGTATGCCACATCTATGAATTGAAGGCTATAAGGCTTTTCAGGAAATCCTCACTTTTTTCATGATCTATGTCGTGCAATATAAGACTTCCTCTCCTTAATGATTTTTCTTTGCAATTTTCAAAACAATGTCTCCAGGAAGAAAAGTCCCTCAAGCTAATGGTCCCTTTCCCGATCAAGTGACTAATACGGAGTTACAGACCGTAATTACTATGCTAGCCTAAGTTGTGGCCAACCAAGGAGTTGTTGATCCTCGTAATGCTCCTACTCCTTCTTCTAGGTTAGGGGATTTTGCAAGGATGAACACTCCTGAATTCTATGGCTCAAAAGTTGATGAAGATCTTCAAGAGTTCATTAATGAGGTGTATAACATAGTGGGCATTATGGGGATGACTTTGTAAGAGAAATCGGAGTTGGCGGCCTACCAACTCAAGAGTTTTTCCCAAGTTTGGCATACTCAATGGAAGTCCAAGAGAGTTGATGAAGGTCCTATTGGTTGGGAAGCCTTCACGCTTTCCTTTCTTGATCGCTTCTTCCAACTTAAGATAAGGGAGGCAAAGGTTTTGGAGTTCATAAATCTTAGGCAAGGCAACATGGGGATAAGGGATTATTCCCTCAAGTTCACTAAGCTATGCAAGTATGCTCCTTCATTGGTTTCCAATATATATGCCCTAATGAGCCAATTCATATTAGGGGTTTCCAACTTGGTTGCAATGGTCCCTCAAGACAATGGTCCCCTACTCAATCAAGTGACTAATGCTAAGAGACTTTGCAACGATGAACCCTCGCGTTCTATGTCTCAAAAGTTGATGAGGATCCCCAAGAGTTCATCGATGAGGTGTATAAAATAGTGAGTATTATGGGGATAAATTCGGAAGAGAAGACGGTGTTGGTGGCCTACCAACTCAAGAGTGTTGCTCAAGTTTGGTATGCTCAATGGAAGTTTGAGAGAGTTGATGAAGGCCATATTGAATGGGAAGCCTTCAAGTTTTCTTTCCTTGATCGCTTCTTCCTTTTTGAGCTAAGGGAGACAAAGGTATTAGAGTTCATCAATCATAGGAAAGGCAACATGGGTATGAGGGACTATGACCTCAAGTTTACCAAGCTATCCAAGTATGTTCCTTCATTGGTTGTCGATCCATGTGCCTAAATAAGCTAATTCATATCAGGGGTGTCCGAATTGGTTGCAAAAAAATGTCGAACCGCTATGCTTATTAAGGAAATAGACATATCTCGGCTCATGACATTTTCCAAACAAATTAAAGGAGAAAAACTTAAGAAGATGAGGATAAGAGACTCCAAGAAGGCCTAGTATTAAGGTGGGTTCTCAAATGCTAGGACTAGTGATGGTAATGGCAGCTCTTAAAAAGGCCAAGGTTTGATAAGGATAGGGTGCCATAAACTAAGGTTCAAGGTGGACGTGTGAATGCTAGTAATTCTACATTTCCCAAGTGTGCTAAGTGTGGGAAAAATCATGGAGAAAGGTGTTTGATGAGGATGGGTTATTGCAATGGATATGGCAAGAGGGGCCACAAGTAGTTCGAGTGCCCTAGTGTTGACAACAAATGTAGAGAAGATAGTCCTCACGGCCAAGTTGCTCATGGAGAGAAAGTTCAAAAAGGTGCCCAAACTTAACAAAAAGGTTGTCAATGCAACAATCGATTCTATGCTCTCCATACTAGGCAAGATGTGGAGGAAACTCCCAATGTTGTTATAAGTATATTGTGGGTTTTAACTTTGATGTTTATGCATTGCTTGACCTGGGTGCCAACTTGTTTTTTGTTACTCCTTACCTTACTATGAGATTTGATGTGTGCCCCAAAGTCTTGTTAGAGCCTTTTTTGGTTTATATTCCTGTTGGTGATTCGGTGTTAGCCAAGAGAGTTTATAGAAATTATCCCATGTCAATTTTGCATAAAGTTATTCCTTGTGACTTTGTTGAACTTGACATGACTGAGCTTGATATTATTCTTGGTATGGATTGAGTACATGCCTCTTATGAATCCATTTATTATAGAACCTATAGGGTTAAGTTTTAATTTCCTAATGAGTCGATCCTTGAATGGAAGGATAATAATTCGGTGGTCAAGGGTCTATTCAACTCATGTCATAAGGCCCAAAAAATGATTTCCAAAGGGTGTATTTATCATATAGTGCGAGTTAGGGATGTTTATTCTAAAACTCTTACTCTTGAGTCGGTCCCTATCGTTAATGAGTTCCCGATGATTTGTCTGATGTTCCTCCTAAAAGAGAAATTGACTTTGAAATAACTGTTCTTCCCGATACTCAACCTATTTCTATTCCTCCTTACTGTATGGCTCCAACAAAACTTAATGAATTGACAAAGCAATTGAAAGACTTGTTGGATAAGGGCTTTATAAGGCCAAGTATTTCACCATGGGGTACTCCCGTATTATTTATTAGGAAGAAGGATGGTTCGCTTCGTACGTTTTTAAACTACTAGCAATTGAATAAGGTCACCGTAAAGAAAAAATATCTAATTTTGAGGATAGATGATTTTTTTTATCAATTGCAAGGGGCATGTTACTTCTCAAATATTGATCTCCATTCTAGTTATCATCAACTACGGGTAAGGGAGTGTGATATTCCCAAGTTGGCATTTAAAACAAGGTATGATCATTTTGAATTCTTACTCATGTCATTTGGGTTGACTAATGCTCTTGCTACCTTCATGGATTTGATGAATCATATTTTTAAGTCGTGCGTAGATATATTTGTGGTGGTGTTCATTGATGATATTTTGATTCTCTCAAAATGAGGAAGATCATGTGGGTCACTTGAGGATTATGTTGAAAATTTTAAGGGACAAGCAAATATTTGTCAAGTTTAGTAAATGTGATTTTTGTCTAAGGAAAGTTATATTTCTTGTCCATGTCATTTCCGGTGATGGTATTAAGGTTGATACAAAAAACAAAAGCAATTAAGAATTGGCCTATACCATTGTCTCTTTTCAATGTTAGAAGCTCCTTGTGTTTAGCCGGATACTATAGAAGGTTTATTGAAGGGTTTTCATCTATTTCTTCACCCTTGACCAAGTTGACTCAAAATAAAGTGAAATTTCAATGGTCGAATGAATGTGAGAAGAGTTTTTGAACATTAAAGGATCCTCTTACATCGGCTCATATTTTGACATTGCCCAAAGGTTTGAATGTTTTGTTGTATATTGTGATGCCTCAAGTATTAGTTTGGGTTGTTTCTTGATGCAACATAATAAATTTATAGCATATGTCTCTAAACAACTCAAAGTGCATGAATAAAACTATCCAACTAATGATCGTGAACTTGTGGCGGTTGTGTTTGCATTAAAAAATTGGCATCATTATCTTATAGGGTGAATATTGATGTGTTAACCGACCACTAAATATTACAATATGTGTTTAGCAAAAGGTACTTGAACCATAGGCAAAAGAGGTGGCTTGAACTTCTAAAGGATTATGATATGAGTGTGTTGTACCATCTGGGGAAGGTAAATGTGGTAGCCGATGCTCTTAGTTGATTGTCCATGGATAGTGTTGCTCATGCTGAGGTAAGAAAGACTTGGTTAAGGATATTCATAGATTGGCCCGTTTAGGTGTTCGTTTGGTTGATTCTAAGGATGGGGTGTTCTTGTGCATAATGGTTCAGAATCATCTCTTGTGGTGGATATTAAGGCTAAACAAGATAATGATCCGGTGTTGGTTAAATTGAAGAAGTCGATTGCGAAAAAAGTCATTGAGGCTTTCTCCTAAGGGGGATATGGTGTGCTTCAATATCAAGGTCGGTTTTGTGTACCCTATGTTGATGATCTAAGGGAACTGATATTGGATAGGCCTACAGGTTTTGATATTCGATTCATTTGGGATCGACCCAGATGTATTGTGATTTGAGGGAAGTGCATTGGTAATATTGTATGAAGAAAGATATAGCGGATTATGTGGCAAGATTTCCTAATTGTAAATAAGTGAAGGTTAAGCATCAAAAACTATAAGGGTTATATCAAGACATTGACATTCCTACTTAGAAGTGGGAAGATGTGAATATAGACTTTGTGATGGGTTTTCCTTGTACTAAGAGACAACATGATTCTATTTGGGTTGTAATGGATTGAATGACTAAATCAACACATTTTCTACCAGTTAAGACTTCTTATAGTGCCGAAGACTATGCTAAGTTGTATATTCGTGAGTTGGTAAGACTTCATGGTGTCAACTTGTCTATTATATTGGATCGAGGTACTCAATTCACCTAACATTTTTGGAAGTCGCTTCAAAAGGTCTTGGTATGACAGTCAAGTTAAGTACCACTTTTCATACTCAAACCGATAGACAGGCCGAAAAAATTATCCAAACTTTGGAAAATATGTTGAGGGAATGTGTCATTGATTTTAATGGAAGTTGGGATGAACATTTGCCATTGATTGAGCTTTCCTACAATAATAAATATCACTCTAGCATCTAAATGGCTCCTTTTGAAGCCTTGTATGGAAGAAGATGTAGGTCCTCGGTGGGGTGGTTTGAAGTGGGTGAGATGGCATTGGTTGGTCCCAATTTGGTATTAGATGAAATGGAGAAAGTAAGGTTCATACGAGAAAGATTGAAGACGGCTCAAAGTCGCCAAAAGTCATATTCGGACTTAAGAAGAAGAGACCTTGAATTTGATTGGGTTTATTTGAAGCTTTCGCCAATGAAGGGTGTAATGCATTTTGGTAGGAAGGGGAAATTGAGTCCTAGGTATGTAGGACCTTATAGAATCTTGAAGCGTATTGACAAGGTGAAAGATGAGTTAGACTTGCCATTGGAGTTGGCCATCGTTCATCCGGTGTTCCATGTATCGATGTTGAGGAATTTTGTGGGTTATCCAAATTCAATTGTGCCATTCAAAAGTGTGAATGTTGAATAGAACTTGACTTATGAGGAGGTTTTGGTGGAAATCTTAGACCGGCAAGTAAAGAGGTTAAGAAACAAAGAGGTTACATTGTCAAGGTATTGTGGACAAATCAACAAATAGAGAGTGCTACATGGGAAGAGAAAATGGACATGATGAAGTGTTATCTGTATCTCTTTCCTTCCACTCAATCCTAAGGTATTAGGTGGTTCTTGTTCAAATTACCTAAATTTCTATGTTTCAGTTTTCCAATTTCTCTCATATGCAGAAATGTTCATGAAGTTGATTTAAAGTCATGTTTTATGTTAAGTTTGAAAATCTCATGGTTTATACAATTCTATGTGTCATTGCATTCATGTTGGATTGCTAGTACTCCTTCCGTGTCCTTTCTATCCTAGTTGAATTTCATTCGAGGATGAATGTACCCAAGGAAGGATATTGTAAGACCCTAAAAATTGAAAAGTCAAAATAGAAGAAGAATCCAAATAAAAGTTTGACTGACTAAAGTTTGTACAACTCGTAAAGACGAGTCATAGGGGCAATGTATGAGGTTAGAGTTTGGTTAAGGCAGGAAGTGGGTCTATGAGTCCAGTTATGACTCGTAGAAGTGATAACGACTCATAGAAATGAGTAGTCATTGTAAGGTCTGAGTTTCTGCACATGACCAATCTCAGGACTCTTTCTACGACACATCACGACGAGTCATAAAAGAGTTTAGGACTCGTAGAGATGAGTCATAGGGATGGTTTAGAGAATTCAAATTTTAGGGTTGTTCAAGATCTATAGGACGGGTTGCTTCTATGACTCGTCAACCTGTCTATGACTCATAAGGAGAAATTCGTATATTCCTCCAATCAAGTTTAATAAGGGGTAGTTTGGTCTTTTCCCTATACTTTATTAATATATGTGGACGTTTTTGTGACTAGGTTCTTAACTAGTAACTACCCTAAATACTCCTAAACCTATTATCCTCTCATTAACTCCTAAATTCACAAAACCCTTCTCTACCAAGGCTCCCGTCAAAGATCTTCTTTTTCATCAAGCAAGTGCTAGGGTTTTCTTCAAGATCAAGTTTCCTTTTCAATTCCAAGGTCAAATTCACCAAGGAATATGGGAATTAATCCATGGGCCCTTTCACCCATGGAGTCCCAAGGTTCTTCTCAAACTATCATTTATGATTTTCAATTCAAAATATCTAATTTCATGATTATGCATTAGTTTTTCTCATTAATGATGAATTATATGATATTAGATTAAATTACATATTTAATTGGTATTATTTTCATGAATTATGTATGGGCTGATATAAGTAGTATGATCATGCATGTTTTTAATCTAATTTTATGATTTTCAATCAAATTGTTTATGTATTCAAGTTCTACCCTAATTTCAAGTATAGGCTATGATTACAGATTTTCATTATGATCAAAATATGAATTTCATGCAAGTTATGAAAGAGATGACTTAGGATCCTTCATTGGTGACCTAGAATCTAATGACATGTATAATGCAAGTATGGTTTTTTATGTTGAAGGCTTTTACTTATATTACTATTATGATATGAAAATGAGCTACTCTATGAGTTTTAGACCTATGAACAAGTCTATGATATATGTTAAGTATGATTACTATGTATTTTGTGGTATTTGAATTAGCACCAAAAGAGGCTTGAGGTGGGGGCTCAACCTATAGGGTCCTTATATAAAGTCTCTTGCCTCATAACTATGTGCAACCGTAGGATTTTCCTTTATGGTATCTAGTGGATCCACATATAGCACATGTTCATGACCCGTCTAGTAGGGCAGAGTCTACCTTGGCAAGTAGATTCCCTTTTCTTCTGTTGTTTGGGGAGACAACTCAATTCCATGTTATAAATCACATGTTCTTATTGCCAATTATTGTTCTATCCCACATATGTATACTTTCTTTATGTACTCTTCATGATATCATCTATGTCTCTTAAATGCTTTGATCAAACTATGATTTTCTCGTGACTCTACTTATCCTCTTTTATATTATGCAAATTATTTGATCACTGAATCTTATGTCTTATATTGCATGGAATGCCCGCATACTTAGTACATTCAAATGTACTAACACAGTTTATTGCCTACATTGTATCATAATGTAGGGGTTAAAGATCACATTCATTCTCCACGTGGATATTTGAGTTCCTATACGTCGAAGATTGACGAGTCCTCATCTATTCAAGGGCTAGTTATGAGCTTACTTCTTTCAAGCAGACATTTTTTATTTTACATTGAGGGTGAACTAGGGACATATGTTAGCCCCTGCCCATATTGATTAGTAGAGGCTTGTTGGACATACTATGTAGAGTCTATGTTGTCGTATTTCTTACTTTTATGATATATGTGTTGAGATTTTCTTATGTTGTTTCTGCTTATTTATATCTTATGCCTGCTACAATACGTCAAGAAGCTTGGTTGTAGACCTTTGGGATTTCGATCGTCGTGTCATGTCTAGGTCCTAGTTCGGATCGTGATATATAACCACCATCTGTAGAGTTCCCTGAATTGGCCTACTAGGCTGAAAATGTTGAGGGTAACCTCACCCTGGGAAACCTCAGCCTCTGGATTGAGACCCTCTAATAGCACCCTTAAAATGGGGCCTCTTGTCACTGCCTCCATAGGCCTCATGATGAATCCTTCAACAGTGTATGCATAATCTATGACCTGGAGAAATGAAAAACTTGGTGCCACCATCTGATATATATCCAATCGAAGAGGTAAAGCCAACCTCTGACGAATATGTGAAGTCACTCATGCTCTATCGACATAATCATAGTGGCATGCCTAGATAGATCATGGAATTGGGTTTAATACTCAAAAACTAACATTGATCCCATCTATAGATCTATAAACTCATCTCGTAGTCTCTTACTCAAGCTGCAAGGCACATACTTCTCCAAAACAGCCTCGTAGAACTGTGTCCAAATCATTAAAGATGACCCGACTGACCTATAATCAAGATAAGAACCAGTGCTATGCTAGCCCCCCATCTGAAAAGTAGCATAATCTTCACCATTTGACAACCAATTTGAGGTTATGAAACCTCTACTAGCAACTAACAAGAAACTCATGGGCATCCTCGCCCAAATCACCCGTAAACCTTAGAGGATCCAATCTGATGAATTGACCCAACAACTTATACTCCGTAGAAAACATAGTCGGTCTAGCCACAATAACCAGAGCAACTATAAATATTGGTGGATCCACTAAGTGAGGAGCTGCAGGAGGCTGGGCTCTTATTACCTACACCCTATGGCCCTGCCTGGGCTAAAGTTTATGCCTTATGTCTAACCTGTGGGCTAGCCGAAGTACTAGGAAAAGTTCCCTCCTAGGAAATACCCTCCATAATGATGAGGATCCTAGACAGAGTGTCTTAGAGAACTAGCATGAAGATGAATCGTTGTGGAGGTTAGGTTGGCCCCATACCATCTGGTTGACGCTGGACCTATTCTAGCTCTATATCGAGCTTTGGTGATGGTGCCTACTCCAGATCTTGAGCTAGTATTGCAACTCGTGCTCTACCTCTACCTCTAGGTTAACCTCAGCCTCTACCCCTAGTTGGGGCTCTATTGGTAGGCACTAGAGGTTTTATCCCACTCACAGATGATCTCGTCTTAGCCATTTGAGAAAGAATAAAACAAGTGAAATTTAGAATTTGCTAAAGTCAAACACGCACGATAAGAAACAAGAAAAGTGAAGTATTCTTAAGAATACCCTATAGCCTCTTAAAGATAAGATATGAATGTCATCATACCAATCTGCAAGACTCTACTACGCACTTTCTCTTATACTGATAAGACCGATAAACCTAAAGCTCTGTTATCAAGGTGTCATGACCCAAAATTGGTCATGATGGCGTCTACCATAAACCCCCTTGTAGGCTAGCCAAAAACCAAAACCAAAAGTGGTAAATACACTAAAACATAACTACAGGGAAGCAATAGAAGTACAGGAGTGGCCCCATAGCATAAATATGCACAATATGGTATAAAATATACATAAAGAGCACTAAAATGACCAAGAAAGATGAATATACATAAGAACTAAACATTGAAACTAGTGTCACTGGTACAAGAGCATCTAATTACACAAAGGGACTATACAACAATTATGTCTAATCAAAAAGAAAAATACATAGACAGTACAAATAAGGGAAAATAGTAAATCCAAACGCATAAAGATCACCATGACCCAATAATAACAATCTTGGGAGAGCTGGAATCAGTAGGGGTGGCTCGTACTAGGTACCGCATCAAAATAGATAAGTGTAGTATGAATACAAAAATACTAGATACTCAGTAGAAATCATAAGCCGACCAAGATCAGATAGAAACTATATAAATAAAAGAGTCATAATAAGTCTAGCACTATGAATTAACATCTAACCAGAAACATACACGCTACTACTGATAGTAAAGATAATAATGAATAATGGACAATTGACACCCAATATAAGGCAATCACAAATAAATATATATGCAAGATGATGCAATGCATACATGTAAAGAGTCTCAAAATTATCTCGTTGGCCTCCTCATTGGCTCCCCAAGACATTTCGTACACCCACTGGAGCTTATCAACATATGCAGTAAAAGTAAAATCCATAATTCAATATATGGGTCATCATAGCTAATTGACATATGCAATATGCATGCAGTTCAACCCAAAATAACCCCTCGATTTCACGATATCAAGTAAACCATTCCATCTTTCAACAAGTCGTTTAGACACATAAGCTCAAAGTCAATATCCCTTGCAATCAAAAACCTCATAAAATAATACATTTCATCAAAAAGTTCATGTGTCAGTAGAATATTAGTAAATTTGAAATGAATATCTCTTTAAAGCTATACTTTTAAGAAAATGATACATTTTCTTTTAAAACCCTAAAACTCCTCAAGTATCCAAGAAAATGGTCCCTAGGATCCCAAAGTCAAGTAAAATTTAATGGTAAACTATTTTAGAAATCATAACCACATACTCTCATTTCCAACTACTCAACCATGATCAAATGTAGATGCCATGAGCATGAATGCATTCCAAGCTCAAATAAACCCTTATGTATTTCAATTATATCACACAATTATTAGGATAAATACCCATCACAATACAATCGTACTAACCTGAAACTCTATCCAGTTGAAAATAACCATAAAAAGGCACACAATCAAACCAAAGCAATCAACGTGTTAAAATCTAAGTTTTTAAGCCACCTAGAAGCATTCTAAGGATCCTATTTCCTTAACCAAGACTAAAGCAAATCCTAATCTACGGATTTATGGCTAAAGTACTAGACTTATGCCCCGAATATATGACAAAAGATCATAAAAGACTAAATGCTCACCCTAAAACCTTCCTACGATCATGCAACTAATTTTATATAGAGACTAACTAAGCTAAGTTTGAAAGAGAAGACCGTTACCTACCTCAAGGGCAAAATTAGACTAAAACCTCTATTCAGGGAGCTTTTCCTTTATGAGTAGCCTCCGAATAATGCCACGGTATCAAATTAGCGATCTAGATATCAACGTGAGTAAATAGATACCCATATTACTATAGTATAACTCGGACCAAAAATTTGAACAAAATAGGACCATAGGTCCCATATATGGGATCAAAAAAATTGATTCTGTCACAAGTTCCCTAATAGCTTAAGAAACTTGTGTCTAAAAAATGGGCACAACCTGAGCAAAATCAAAGGTAAAACATCCCAAGGATCAACAAGCTCAAGAACACATAAATTTGGAATCAAAAAATGGAAGTTGATGGAAACTTACAAGACAAACATAATATCATCGACCCCTACAATGTTCCCAAGCAATGAGCAAATAATTCTCAACAATTCACTAAGATTTTCTCTCAATTTAAGCTCAAACCCAGATGTAATGGAGGAAATTACTAAGAGAAATAAGTTGAACCAATAATGTATAGACCTGGCACTTGTTCAGTACGATCGTGAGGCACAATGAGCCACAATCAAAATGGTCAAACAATGACTAGGTCCACTTACCTTCATCGCAATTATGATGGTCAGGGACCACGATCATATTGACCAGCGAAGTTGACCTTCGCAATCGTGCCACCAAGCTTGCAATCATGTTGACCAGTGAAGTTGACCTTTGCGATCGCTCGACCAATCTTACGATTCATATCACAAAGACCAAACATGTTGATCAGGAATGTTGACCAAAGTCAATCATTTGCTAAACTTTCCAATAGCTTGCCTAACTGCCCAAACTCACACTAAAGGCCTCAAGACCCGCATAAACCATGCTACTAACCCAAAATGGATATTCTAGAGCTGATGGAAATCTCATATAATAAAAGATTCTCCAAATATTATCCAAACTCACGTCTTTCAATATAAAAGCTCCAAAAATAAGGAAAACTCACCCAAAACACTCCTGACAACCTTAGAAAGTATGACACCCATCCCAACATATTAAATACACATCATACAAGCTATGAAAAGGGGCAAAATATGAAATAAACACAAAAGCAAGAAAATGACTGCGAGGATCATTACACATATGTACTTACGCCCCTTCTGCCAGGGGTATGAGTAGCTAATTCCACAACTAGAGTTGTGGGAACCATGAATAATTACCAACGTATACCTCATAAATAATAATTCTTGAATAGTGTGCATGTATTATTTTTCCTTTAGCTTTGATTTCTTTTTAACAATTGCAAATATTAGAACTCGCCTTATTTTTACTTTTCGTAACAAGGAGGTAACGAATGGGAAAAGAGACTATACAATGGAGATTTGAGGCTATCAACCTTTATATAACAGCATGAATAGACCAAGGACTAGCTAATCTGGGATCACTGGTAAGGATTAGTAAAGTAAACATATGTAGACAGACTAAGTTGTGTGGTGATAATCACTTATTTATGAGACCATCCACTTAGGTAAAATTAACCTACTGATCTTACACGTTACACACAAGTCAGGGGTTACTAATATAAGGTTCTACTGAGTTAAGGATTCGTGGGAAACACATATACCCTTGTTTCGTCTTTTTTTGAGTTCAAACAAATTAATGTGTTACTTTGATACTTGTTACTTGCAATTGTTAAAATTAATTTCTTTTATATAAAATATCCTTTTTACGGAAATAATATGATTAAGAGTATGAATAATAATAATTAAACTAAGTCTGAACCTTATTCCTCGTGGGATCGACCCTAACCTCTGTTAGGTTCTTTATTTGGACAATGACCCTAACTTCTAGTAGTCATTATTTTCGAATTTATGTTTTTTTTTGCTTTTTATTCGTGCTTAAACATGTTGAGTTATCATGCTTGTACAATACGCAGAGTAAAGACAGACCCTTAATTCCATTTAATCTCGAAAGCCAAAGAGCTCTAAGGAGAATGAAAACAATGGTAGTCATGAAACAAAAGAAGTCACAGAACGACTCAGAATGGAAGAAAAGGATGCTTACCTAAATCTTCCCTAACATCCATCACAGAATGTTGGTAAAAATCAATCGATAGCAAGAGATCATCCTTCACCCAGAAAAAGACTTGAGTTCGGTATTTAGAACAATAATGCGATCAATCATGATGCCACTAGGACTACAAGTGCCATCGTTTTACCTCTATTGCCTCCTAGAGAAAAGTTTAATATTCGTAGTGTTTTGATTTAGATGATCCAATGTAGAGGATTGATTATAGGCTTTCCATCTAAAGATCCATACACTTATCTAAATAATGTGGTGTATGTCTGCAAAAACAATGTTGGTAACCCATATTTGAATATGAACGTCATCAAATTTCATGTGTTCCCATTATCACTTACAGGCAAAGAAACTACTTGATTGACGGAGCTCCCATATAATACCATCACTACATGGGGGCAATTACATGAGACTTTTATAGAAAGTACTTCCTTTTGTCAAAAAAACAGAAGTTGAAAGACAAAAGATTACATGAGACTTTTATAGAAAGTACTTCCCTTTGTCAAAAAATAGAAGTTGAAAGTCAAAAAAACAACTTCCAACAACTACCGAGAGGGTCAATAAGTGTTGCATGGGAAAAGTTTACAAAGTATTTAAGGAGTGTACCAAATCACAGAATCACCGATGAATCGCTTCTTGATCATTGGATGATAATGAGAAAGTAGTTGTAGAAACAATCACTGGAAGAGCATCATGGAAACCACTTTTGAAGAGGCTACTGAAATACTTGATCTGTTTCTAAAATGAATAGTGCATGCAGAAATAGGGACACAAAAACCACAAGAAGCACCTTTGCACTTGGGACTAACCAAAATACAAATCTAGCGAATAAGAAAGCACTCTAGGAAATAGCACAATCAAGAACGGAGTTTAAGTTGAAATTCAAATACATTGTACCAGAAAAATCAATGCAATAGACCACCAAGGTAGATGCTAATACATGATGATTTTAGATATGAGGAAGATGCATACTATGTGAATCAGCAGATGGGGGGGGGGGGGGTTTGGACTAATGCCCAAGCTTTCAATCAAGATACTTTGCGCCAAGTTCAAGGGAACCAAGGTCGAAAATATAATCATGAAAACAACTTCAATAGTGAAGGCCACTACAACCGCGACAAAAACTACAATCATGATAACAACTGCAACCAGAATGCATATAATGACCGAAATAGGGGCTCAGACAGAGAAGGTGATTGGGCAAGAAAAGACCCTAACAAAAACAAAAAGAGTGGTGTATATATCCCACTAGACAATCGATATAGAGGGTATTGAATTGCAAGGATTGAAGAAATGATTACAAAGATAATGAAAAAGTATGGCTCTATTGAAGAAATCTCAAAGAGATACGCAATGATTTTTTGGGTATGAATTCAAAAGTAGAGTCGCATGATATATCCATTAAACATATTAAGCAACAATTAGTTTAGATTTCCTCAACCTTGAATCCGCGCCAAAAAGGAACAATCCCTAGCAATGTAGTCCAAATATCCTAAAAATGACTGGCAATTCATGGCAGTAACTACCCAAAGTGGTACCCAAATAATGAATCCACTAATATAAGTAATTTCGGATGATGCACGTGGCTCTGATTCTAGCGATGAAGAGAGAGCTACCCAATTAAAAGAGAAAGTTGAGGGAGAGAAATTGAGAAATAAACAGGCTCAAAAAGGGGATAAAAAGATGTGGCAGTTTACAAAGAGAAAGAGCCCACTCCAACTCCAATTCTCATGTCATGACCTCCTCCATCTTTTCGATAGAGATAGAGAAAGAAAGTTGAGGATGAAAAATATCACAAGTTTATCTCTATGTTGAAATAAATCTAAGTTAATGTCCCTCAAATTGAAGTCTTGGAGTAGATGCCTGGGTATATGAAGTTTTTTATGAACCTTGAGAAAAAGAAGAGAATAGTGCGCTTCGAACTTGTTGACAATTTGCATTATTGTAGTGCAATAGCCACCATTCACTCGTGGGAAAAAAGGAAGATTCTGGAGCTTTTATAATACTATGTACGAATGGAGCGTTTAACTTTGCTAAATTTTTGTGTGATTTAAGTGTTAACATTAATATGATGCTGCTGGCAGTATTTCAACAAGTGGCCTTGGGAGCCCAAGTTGGCGCCAATGTGGCTACTTATGGAAGATGGTTACGGTGAAAAATCCCATAGGTATTCTTTATGATGTTCTGGTGAAGGTTGAATCAATTATATTCCCAGTGGATTTTGTTATTCTCAACTGCAAGGTTTACTTCGAGGATCTAATCATTCAAGAAAGACCATTCTTAGACACTGGACATGCTTTGATTGATATAGAGTCGGGACAACTGAGGTTTATATTGAATAATGAACAGGTTATTTTCAATATATGTCAGTCAATTAAGCATCATAATCATATGCGAGTAGTCTCAGTGTTCGATCTTATTGATGAGGTGCAATCAGAAGTACCTATTGAGGAGTGACTGGGTGTTGAAGCATTAGCGGCAGTGATCATGAATTTTAATGGAAAGTACAACAAGATGGTTAATGCACTTGATGGTATAGGGAATTAAAATTTTACACCAAAGAAACTCGACTTAGATGTGAAGAACATAGCAACCCCACATGCAAAATCATCCATTAATGAACCTTCAATATTAAAGCTAAAAGCCCTTCATTCTTACTAGAAATATGTGTTCTTGGGGCCCGACAACACCTTGTCGGTCATTATCGTGACTGACCTAAGCGAAAGGTAAGTGGTAGCATTGAATTCTATATCGAAGGACTTCAAGAGAGAAATTGGATGGTCCATAGTTGATATCATAAGCATCTTACCAGGCATATATTCTCATAGAATCCAACTCATCCCAGATTGCAAACCTAACATTGAGCACCAGAGAAGACTTAACCCACCTATGCAAGAATTCATCAAGAAAAAGATCATTAAGTGGCTAGATACTGGAGTAGTTTATCCGATTACTGATAGTAAATGGGTAAGTACTGTACAATGTATGCCTAAGGAAAGAGGAATCGTTGTGGTGCAGAATGCAAAGAATAAGATCATTCTGATGAGGCCAGACACTGAATGGAGAGTATGTATGAACTATTGCAAAGTGAATGCATGGATAGAGAAGGATCACTTCCCAATATCGTTCATGGACCAGATATTAGACCATTTTGCTAGTAAACGGTGGTATTTATTTTTTTGATGGTTATTCAAGCTATAATCATATAACAATTGCACCCGAAGACCAAAGAAAACTACTTTTACTTGCCTGTATGGGACATTCACTTTCAAAAGGATGCCATTCAGCCAGTGTAATACACTGATGAGTTTTAAACATTGCATGATGTCCATATTTTCATACATGGTAGAGGACACTATTGAAGTTTTTATGGATGATTTTTCAGTTGTTGGTGACTCGTTCGATGATTTCTTAGCTCATCCGGGTGATGTACTTAAGAGGTGTGAAGAATGCAGTCTCATGCTCAACTGGAAGAAGTGTCACTTCATGGTAAAATAAGGCATGGTTCTTGGACATAATATCTCAAACAAATGCATTGAAGTTGATCGAGCAAAGATTGAGGTGATCAAAAAGTTGCCCCCTCATATCTCTATAAAGGGTGTAAAAAGCTTTCTGAGACATGTGGGATTTTATCACAAATTCATCAAAGACTTCTCCAAAATAGCACACCTATTACACAAACTACTCGAAAAGGAGATAAAGTTTGTTTTTTATGGGCCAGTCTGAAGGCACTTGAAAAGTTGAAAGAGAAGTTGATTTTGACACCCATCATCATCTCACTAAATTGGGAACAATCATTTGATGTTATGTGTGATGCGAGTGGGGTGGTACTTGGCATAGTGTTAGGGAAAAGGCGTAAAAAGATTCTTCATCCCATATACTATGCTAGCAAAGCCCTCAATGTTGCTCAAAGGAACTACACAGTGACCGAGAAAGGTTGCTTGTCATGGTCTTTGCATTTAAAAATTTCAGATCCTACTTGCTTGGACAAAAGTCATTGTACACACTGATCAGGCGGCATTGAGATACCTTATGGAAAAGAAGGATGCGAAGCCAAGACTGATTCTTTAGGTGCTACTTTTCCAAGAGTTTGACTTCAAAGTTAGAGACCAAAGAGGGACTGAGAATCAGGTTACCGATCACTTATCTAGACTAGAAGAAGATGCAATGCTAAAGTTGGAAGATGGGATTCTGATAGATGACATTTTCCCAGATGAACAAGTTTTGGATGCATCACATGATCTAATTCTGTAGTTTGCAGATGTTGTCATTACTTGGTGAGTGATGTGGTTCCTTCAGATTTATTTTTTCACCAACGCCGAAAGTTTATGTCTGATGTAAAGAAGTTTTTCTGGGAAGAACCATATTTTTTTCATGTTTGTGCTAATGGGATTATTCTTCATTGCATACCAGAGGTCGAGGTGATGAGTATTTTATAGGCATGTCATTCGTCGCCTGTTGGAGGTCATCATTGTGATATCTAGACAGCATACAAGATATTACAATGTGAGTACTATTGGCCTACCATTCATCAAGGTCTCATGATTTTACCAAATCATGCAATCATTGTCAAAGAGAAGAAGGTATTTCGAGGAAACATGAACTCCCACTAACTCATATTTCGGTGATTGAATTATTCAATGTGTGGTGTATTGACTTTATGGAACCATTGGTGAGTTCAAATGGGATGAAGCACATACTTGTTGCGGTTGACTATGTTTCTAAATAGGTGAAAGCTATAGCTCTTTCTAACAATGAAGGAAAGATGTCACCATATTCCTCAAACAAAATATTTTCTCCAGATTTAGTACACCAAGGGCAATAATCAACAATAGAGGTTTCCACTTTTGTAATAGGTTGTTCAAAGCGTTTCTTGAAAAGTATGGGGTTTGACATATGTGGCCACTTATTACCATCTACAGACTAGTGGGCAAGTTGAAGTTCCAAACCACAAGATCAAGCAAATCCTGGCAAGATGGTGAATGTGAATAAAACAGATTGATCAAGAAAGTTTGATTACGCTTTATGGGTATATTGCACTGCATTCAAGACTCTCATAGGCATGTCACCTTGATGTCTTGTCATACATGTGGAGTTGGAGCACAAAGTCATATGGGTGCTTAAAAAGCTAAATTTAGATGTCACGACCCAATTCCTCAAGTCATGATGGCACCTACTATAACCCACTAGTAGGTAAGCCAACCCGTCAACCTGAAATTTCAAGTAATGGGTTTGAGCGCAGAAACTAAACAAGAGTAGCGAATTATAAAGATAAGCAAAAGTAAACCAAAACATGATATAAACAACTAAAGATCCCTCCCATAACCTGGAAGTCACAAGTCCAGAGTTGCTACAAAATAAAAGATGAGTACAAGTCCCGAAAGTTGACCAAAAGTATATACAAAAACTAGCTAGTCTCAAAAGGCAAAAGATGGTCCATCCATACTGAAGGAGACAGAAATGATCCAAAAATGCCAAGTGCTCACCCTAGTCTCCGAAGCTGACTGCAATAGGCTCGATCTATCCATGGCAATAGCTGATGCTCTATCCTACATCACGAAAGTAGATGCAGAGTGTAGTATGAGTACCAAGACAATAGATGCCCAGTAGGCATCATAGGCCGACTGAGCAGAAAAGGTGAAAACAATATAAAAAATAGGAATAAGCCTAAATAGGAATCAACATAAACATCTAAAGTGAAAAGAGTACTATCTACGAGGGCTACAACTAACTATACCTAATTAGGGCACCATAAGCCCAATAGGGACACTTGTGCACAAGTTAAATAAAAACCCGAACAAACCCCCATAAGCCCCTCAAGTACACAGAATAGCTATAACTACCAAGGCTAGGAACCAAAAATCTGCGAGGTCAGGAATCAAAGAACTGTATCATTTCCAAACCTAGAATCTCTAAGAGTAAATGAACTAGAGGTGACTTAGGGGTCGAGGTCGGGATTGGGACCCAGATGCTCGCCCGAATGTCCAACATGACCAAGGCCGGGACTGGGTACCCAGATGCTAGCCGTAACACATCAATATGATCGAGGCCAGGACTGGGTACCCTGATGCTCGTCATACTAGCAAGCCGACAGAGGCTGGGGCTGGGTACCCGAAAGTTCACAGATAATTCTTACCCTGGTACCGAATATTCTCCTTTCCAAATAGACAGCCTCCAAAACTTAAACTGGAGCCGAAGCCAAATGATTATGAAATTTAGTATTGCCAACGTATTTCGAAAGCTATGACTATGCCAAGTGATCGATGAGGATGCTCTTAAGAGCAAGGGTATCACCTAGCTAAGGCCAAACTATCAAGCACTAATCCGCTACACCATTCTACAATAATTTAAGTCCACTGGAGCGAAGTCGGGGCATCTAAAGCAAGTTTACATCATATACGAAGGCCAGAATACTCCACAGTATCAACAATATGCTTATTCAACTTTCCTTATAATACTAACAAATAACGACAAGAAACACATGCTTCCAAATACCCGAAAAACCCAATAAAAAACCTAAAGCATAATTTCTAACACCTAAGATATACAATTAAATAACCCAACCCAAATTTCAACTATTTCAACATGCTTTCACACATTCTAGCTCAATCTAAAGAAAGGTAAATCATAGCCTAATCGTAGGCTAAACACGCGAGCTCCAAATTACTATGCCGGAGCTTTTCCCTTTCGAACGTCCTCGAAACACTGCCACGCTATCAAAAATAGAATCAACACGTCGTTATGGTTGTTTAGACACTAAGTTCATAATTTTCAGAGACGGACCAATTTCGAGGTCTAAAATGGGAATTATGGGACCCGCATCCGAAATTCTGGATTCCTAGAGGGTCAAAAGGGTCATGGGGATGCAATAGTGGAGAAACCCTTGATGAATTGTCTATAATACCCAGCCAATCCAATGAATCTCTGAATCTCCGTAACAGATGTGAGCCTAGCCCAACCACTAATAGCCTCAATCTTCATCAGATCCACCCTAAAACCCGCAACTAATGGTAATCGGACCTCAAGTCAATCTTAGAAAACACGGTCGCACCCTGAAGCTGGTTGAATAGATCATCGATACAAGGCATGGGGTAACAGTTTTTCACCGCCACCTTGTTCAGCTTTCTGTAATCAACACACATCCGCATAGTCCCATCCTTCTTCTTAACAAAAAGGACGGATGCACCCCAAAGTGACACACTCAGGTGAATAAAGCCCTTACCTAGAAGATCCTCAAGCTGCACAATGAGCTCCTTGAGCTCTGTGATGGCCATACGGTAAGATGATATAGAAATGGGCTTATTTCCTGGCTTCAAATCTATGAAAAAGTCACTATCTCTCTCTGGGGTAGGCCAGGTAGGTCAGTAGGGAAGACATCAGTATACTCTCTAACCACAGGGACTGAATCAACAGTAGCGGCCTCGCTAAAAATATCATGGACATATGCTAAGTACGCCAAGCACCCGTACGTAACTTGCCGCCGGGCCCACATAAAGGATATGATCCCAGTTGGTGAGCGACTATAAATGCCCTTACACAAGATTGGGGGAATGCCATGCATGGCTAATGTAACGGTCTTGGCATAACAGTCTAAAATCGCATGATTAGGGGATAGCCAATCCATGCCCAGAATAATATCGAAGTCCAACATATCAAGTAAAATAAGATCTTCCCAAGTCTCATGCCCTTGAATAGTCACCATACAGGATCTACAAACCTGATGCACTACTAAAGAATCCCCTATCGAGGTTGAAACATGCAACAGCACCTCAACTGACTAATAAGCAATACCTAGACGTGGAGCAAAATATATAGACACATAGGAATACATGGAACCTAGATAAAATAAAGCTGAAGCAGTCTGCTGACAAATAAGGATAGTACTTGTGATAACATCATCTGATGCCTCAGCCTCTGCCCTCGTCGAAGAAGCATAGAAATGGCCCTGTCAGCCTCCCCCACAACCATTCACCCTGCCACCTGACCTACCTCCCCGAACAACCTGCTGACCATTGCCGCAACCATGACCCCAATCTATACCTCTTGGTGGAGGTGGCGCTACTGCCAAAGGTCTAGCTTGGTCGGGACACTCTCTAGCCTAGTGCTTTAGTGAGCCACAATCAAAGCATCCTAAAGCTGAGAGGCCCGTGATAACTCATCCGCAGTAGGAAGGAAGCGGACCTGATCCCCTTGACCTCTGCTCTGCGGTGGAACCCCCCGAATGAGGCTAATTACCTTTAACTACTGGCAGGGCGACCTGAACCGGCCAGCTGGACTGATCTTGTTGGTACCTATCCTGCTGGAACTGCTAGCAGGGCCTTTCATAACTATCATGGCCCTTAGACTGCGACCCACTATAGCTTCCCTGATGTTTGTGCCTCTTATCGCTACCTCCTTGGGCCTGGCGATGAATAATCTCAATCGTACGGGCATGATCCACCACATCTAGAAAATAGCAGCATGTGGAAACTAATTTATCGGTCCCCAACCTCAGGTAAGTCTCAATCCACGTACAAAACATTGTACCCGCTCTCCTTAATGGGTAGAATCATAGTGGCATGTCGAGATAACTAATGAAATCTAGTCTCGTACTCGATAGTCGTCATGTGGACCTGCTCCAACCAAGTAAAATGATCTTGGAGTCGGTCCCTAACACTCCTAGGGATGTATCGAGCCAGGAAAGCCTCTAAGAACTGGGCTCATGTCAATGGTGGTGAACCAGCTGGCCTGGACTGCAAATAAGAGTACCACCACTGTCTGCCTACCCTTCTAAACTGGTGAGCAGTGAAGTTGGCGCCTCTGGACTCCACAAGACCTAAGGAATGGAGCTACTCCTGATAGGTAGTCAAGAACTCCATGGCATCCTCGCCAATAGCTCTAGAAAATATCGAGGGTGACAGCCTCTGAAATACCCCTAACATCTTCTTCTCTTGTAATGACATCACACCCTCCGAAACGGCTAGTGGGGGTGCAACAACTGGTGGAGGCGGCTAAACCTTAGGTGCTGGCTGGGCAGGCAAATCCTGCGATGTTGGTATGCCGGCTACTGGGTCGGGGCTTGTGGTACAACCCCAATAGCTGTGAGGAGCTGCACAATCGCTGCCTACAGTGTTGGGGTCATAACTGGTGCGGCTGTAGGCTGTGCTACTAGTGGTGGCCCCTTCAACTGAGGAGGAATGGGAGTATCCATATGCTCCTCTACCAGCTCTGGCTCTATCTTCGAGTCGGGAGCTGGTGCTGCTCCCCTAACTACCCCATGGGCAAGGCGAATGTAGTAGCAGACGCTTTGAGCCGAAAGACATGGAGTATGGGTAGTTTAGCTTACTTGTCTACTACGAAGCGACCCCTAGCCTTAGACATCCATTCTTTGGCTAATTGGATGATTAGGTTGGACATCTCAAATTTTGGACCAATTTTGGCTTTTGTTGGAGCTCGATCATCTTTATTGGACCAAATTCATGGCCGACAGTTTGAGGATAGAGCATTGGTAGATCTTCGAGAGTTAGTATTGTGAGGCGAGGGTGGCCAGGCTTCTATAGATTTGGATGGTATACTACGATTTGATGGTTGCCTTTGTGTTACCAGAGTTAGGGACTTCATTCAGTTAATCCTTCGCGAGGCCCATGATTCTTGGTACTCTATCCATCCAAGAACCGCGAAGATGTATTAGGATTTGAGACAACATTACTAGTGGTGTGGTATGAGGACAGATATAGCTGAGTATGTATCTCTTTGTTTAAGTTGCCAGCAGGTTAAGGCCGAGCATCAACGGCCTGGTGGAGTCTTTCAGAGATTACCCATTCCCAAGTGAAAATAGGAACGGATTACCATGGACTTAGTGATGAGATTTCCTTGGAACCTAGAGGTAATGATGGTATTTGGGTCATCATTGATCGATTGACCAAGTCAGTGCATTTTTTGCCACTACGATCCACTTTTACTGCAGATCGTCTAGCTCAAATCTATATTCAGGAGGTGGTCCATCTGCATGGGGTACCAGTGTCTATCATATCAGATAGGGGATCTTAGTTTACTTCTAATTTCTGGAGGGCCTTTCAGAGAGAGTTAGGCACCCGGGTTGAAATTAGCATGGCATTTCATCCATAGATCGACGGCCAGTCAGAGCGTACTATTCAGGTTTTGTAGGATATGATACGAGCTTATGTATTATAGTTCAAGGGTCATTGGGAGTAGTACTTTCCTTTGGCGGAGTTTGCGTACAATAATAACTACCACTCTAGTATTCAGATGGCCTTGTTCGAGGCCTTATATGGTAGGCGTTGTCGCACTCCGATTGGTTGGTTTGAGTCTCAAATCCTGGGATGCATAGTATCAATTTACTTCAGGATGCCATAGCCAGAGTCCGGGTTATTCAGGATAGGCTGAGGACAGCTTAGAGTAGGCACCAGAGTTATGTTGATCGCAGGCGTCGGCCCTTAAGCTTCGAGGTGGGAGATCAGGTGTTCATATGGGTGTCTCCCTTGAAGGGCGTGATGAGATTCGGCATGCGAGGTACGCTTAGTCCCAAGTATATTGGGCTTTTTGAGATTCAGAGGACAATTGGAGAGGTTGCTTATGAGTTGTCTTTGCCACCAGTATTTTCAGCTATACACCTTATTTTTCATGTTTCTATGTTGCTCCGATACATTCTAGATGAGTCTCACGTGCTTCAATATGATTTTGTTGAGTTGGATGATCGCTTGACTTTTTTTGAGAAGCCGATTGTTATTCTAGCCATAGATGTTCACCAGCTTCATTCTAAGTCTATCCTTGTGGTTAAGGTTCAGTGGCGCCATCGTCATATCGAGGAGGCTACATGGGAGACCGAGCACGAGATGCGGGAGCAATTCCTCAGCTTATTTGTCCCTCCAGGTATACCCTTGTCTTTACTTTCGCGGATGAAAGTTCTTTTAGTAGTGGATGTTGTAATAACTTTAAATGTCATTTTTGAATTTTTTGTAAAATGACCATTTTACCCCTCTTTAGTTGCTCCAAGTCGTTTCTAATTGGTATCAGGTGTTGATTTTTAAAAAATCCTATGAAAAGTTAAGTCTTTGAAAATTTTGAGTTTTTATAAGCTTTAAGTGTTCAAAAGTAGTATTTGGGGCCAACCAGAGCTACGTGTCTCGAAACATAATTCTGTCGATTCTAGTAGCTCTGAAATGTCAAAATTGTCTAGAAGAGTTTACGGAAACAGTTTTGGAGTTGTAACCAAGATTTGAGGTCTTGAGTTGAGAATTTGAGGAATTTTAGGGCAAGATTTGACTTTAGTTAACTTTTGGAGTTCCATGCTCGGAATGGAATTCCGACGACTGTGTTGGATTTAGGGGATGGCTTTTGGTCTAGAAGAAGTGTTGGCTGAATTTTTAGAGGTCCCAAGCCCATTTTGGTATTTTGAGGCCTAAGATGGTTTAGTTGCGACTTTTCGAGTTTTGGATCAAGAAGACCTCGAATTTAAATTTTGATGGTTCCATCAACTCCGGAATGGACAAATTAGGCTAGTAGCATAGTTTTCATGACTATCGAGGCAATCTATACGAGTTTGGGGCCATTTGGCGCTTTTGGCTTTGAAAGTTAGCCAATAGTTGACTTTGGTCAATATTCTTGAAAAACGCATTCGGATGAAAATTATGACGGTGCAGTTAGTTCTGGAATATCAATTTTGGTCTGGAACGACCCTTCGTTCTCTTTCCGAGGCTTTCGGTCTAATCTCGAGGCCCGTTGTGGAATATGGCTTGAAATGACACTTGGGTGTGCGACCTACTTTTTATTAAAATAAGCTTGTATGGGAATTCTGAATGCATCATTGAGTCCGGAATGTCGAATTTAGTGGAGTAGCATACCTAATTTATTTTTATCGGGTTTCGAACGAATCCCAAGCACCCCATCGGAGATTTTGGACTTTTCCAAAATCTGTGTTGCAGAAAATCTGGTGCAAGCAGACCCTTTTTGGGGGGTTTTGTCTCAATTTTAAAACCCTTTATCTTTGGCTATAAAGCTCCAAATTGGGTGATTCAAAGACAAATTTGTGACATTTTTCAAGGAGAATGCATTAGGGAGCTTGGGAGCTGATTTGGGGCATTCGATTGAGGTAAAATCTTGATTCTAATAGCTGTGATGTCCATTTTCGGAGTTAATTCTTGAATAACTTTGAGAATTTATTTCTTGGCCTATATAAACCCAATTTTGGTGATTCAAGGGTCTAAATTCAAGAGAATTTTGTGGGGAATCTGTTGATGAGCTCGGAATCTCGAGGAGAGACTTTGTTTGAGGTAAAACTTCAAATTTAGAGGCTGGTTGTTATGTGTTCGAGTTAGAATTGTGTTGATCTTTGAGGGGCTGGTTCTTGCTCATTTTGACTACGATTGCAGTGTTTCTTTGGGCTAAATTGTGAGGTTTTCGGCAAGGATCATCGTGGTGCTATTGGTTTAGGCCGGGAGTTCATCACTTGTGGTAATTTTCTACTCCTAAAATGCTGTCTTTTTCCATTGTCTTAGCTAGAACTCGGGTTTTGTTGCATGATCGTGTTGGGGCTGTGATTATGTGTAAATTATGTTCCTGTTTGGAACACAAGTTGAGAATAGTAATCAGAACCTATTTTGGGGGTTAATTCTGAAATTTTGAATGCGGGTCCAACAATTTCCGTTTTAGACCCTGTTCTAGTGGGTAAGTAAGGCTTATGAAGGATCCTCCCACCAAGTTATTAACCACCACTTGGTTGACTTCGTTCAATGAGTGGTAACAAATTTAGAGCAAGACTTAGTTAGACAACCCATGATTTAGGAATTCAACCATTTTCTTTTTAAACCTTACCACACCTTATGTATGGCTTCACCCGATAGTTGTCCAAAGTTGTTATTCTCATTCCTCAATCTCAACATCCATAAGGGTAAGAAAAATCTTTTAAGGAAAGTAGCCTTCAATTCAACCCAAGAAGTAATCGACCCTTGTGGAAATTCTTTTAGCAATGAGGTGGCTTCACCGGTTAGTGAGAACGGGAACAACCATAGGCATACGGACTCTTGGCTAATGTTATGCATCTAAAAATGCAAGAAAACATCAATAAACTTTCAGTGGTGCCAATTTGCATCTTCTAAGGCTTGACCTCTTAACAACCCCTTCATGTGTAGTAGATGAAGCATAGGATTAGTCATTTGAAATACAGCACTCCCTACCTCCGGTAGTAGGCGAATTGCTCTAGCCACACCCAATTTCATGGGTGCTTCATCAGCGGTGAACATATTGCCCACGTCACCAACACTTTCATTGTCGCCCACTTGGCTCATTATGCCTTGTTTTTGAATCCAACAACACAAAACACAAAGTAACAAGAACATAAATACACACAAATTCAAATTTCAAAGTCAAACAAGAGATGACCATTAACCGATCCTCAATAATTGCGCAATTTTTGATAAATACTCAACTATATCCCATTTTACAAGGCATAGGCGGTCGTTTGTAAAAAAAATATCCAACTTTAGAGGTCGGGGTCGAATCACAAAGATTGGAAGATGGGATCACTCTCAATTGATTTCTCAATTCAACACAAACTAGCAAATTGAATTCTCAACAAGCATATATATAAAACTAGAGAACTTACTACGCTTCGCACGGTTAAAAGAGGCCTCATTTTATTTATAAAATAATTTATTTTATATTCACATATTATAAATAACAAAAATATATCACATATACCTAAAAAAAAAACTTATCATTCTTTACATCATGTCCAATTTCACAAAGGAAAGGAAAAGAAAAGGAACATAATTTCATTCTCTTTGTTTTAATATTATGTTTGATTCTGTCTTTATTCAATGGTTTTTTTCTTCACTCCCCTTTCATCTATTCCTCCTTATCCGCCACAAAATTAAAGTCACCCCTTTAGATACAGGAAATTTTTGTTCTCCACCCAAAATTAGACTTAAGCATTCAAAAATTAACAGTACTCCCGTTTCAAAAGAATTAAATTTACTAACTACAATTTTCACCGCCTTCTATATAATTGAAACCAAAAAAGAAGAAAATGCAGTAACCTCAAGACATAAGAGTAGAATTTTAGAGTACAAAGAGAGAGAATTTTGCAAGACTTGATATATGCATGAAGTACATATACTTACTATGAAAAATATAACAACCTAAGGGCATAGAGAATTCTATTCTATAACTTGCCAGTTGCTATGCATTTATGACCATCACTTCACTAAAATACTTCTACTATAAAATAAAGAGGAAAACTCACAAATTCATTCTTATTAGAGATGAATAAGATGAGGACAAATGTATGAAGACAATGCTAGAGATAAAACTGAAGTAATTGTTTTATCAAGGTGAATATTGAAATAGCATAAAGTATATGAGTAAATTTAGAACATCTATGTACAAAGAGTTTACATTATACTTCACACTTTTTTGAGTTCTGTCCAATGAAAATCTTCATCCTGAAATTGAGTAGTCCTGGCAGTAAATACAGATGTTAATCTGCTAAAAAAATATGGTAAACACATATAAGACACAAAGATCTTGCTTATCAAGATTCCATCTTCTAGTGGTTGAATATCTGATAATTCAGTACAAATCTTATTTTCACTGCATCACATCTTTCAACCCTAAAAGAATGACACAAAAAAATATGAAGAAATTTGATTATCATAAAACCTCAGAAAAAGAGTCTACATGCATCTCACTTCACAACAATATATGTAGTTCTAACATTAGTTCCGCCATCTATAAATAAGCTAAATAACCACTCTTGATATAGCTTATACATATGATCTCTGTAAAAAAAGAAGTTGAGTCTCTACTCACGCAATCAAGCAAATGGAGTATAGTATTTTGCGGTCAAAACAACTAAGTCTGACATAGTCAATGTATTCTACCTATGTTTGTTGATATATGGTGCACTGGTATTTAATTTTTGCAACCACAATTCAAAATAACTTGACATAGTCACCAGGTAAACTGAAGAAAATTTGCTAAGTATTGAAATAAAATTGCATCGTTAATCACTGTCATGAATTATCATATAGAGTCAGGTTTAGGAAGAGAGAGAAAAGAGAAGAAGAAAAATGCAAGCGCACATTCAAATCGAAGTTCTCAAATTTGTCACTAATTGGAATACCTAAACTTGTGTTTGCACAATTAGATTTAACCAACACATTCTACTAACAATAAAGAAGGGGAGTTTTGGAGTAACTGGTAAAGTTGTTGCCATGTGACCAGGAGGTCATGGGTTCAAGCCTTAGAAACAGCCTCTGGCAGAAATGCAAGGTAAGGCTGCGTACAATAGACCCTTGTGGTCGGGCCCTTCCCCAAAAGATGGGATGGGTGATCCATAAGATCATTTGGCGAGGTTCAGCCGGATCTTTCTGGAAATAAAAACCCACTTGACTGTAAGGAAAGGGGAAAGGTCTTTTTTTTATAGAGAGAGAGTAAGGGGGGTTTTCTGTGCATAGCGGGAGCTTTAGTGCACCGGACTGCCCTTTATTCTACTAACAATAAAATAAATACTTAAAGAAAATATAAAAGTCAACCTAACAACATTTAAGATATATCATAAATTCATGAAATAAATGAGAATTGCAAGATGATACTTCAAATCTCCTTAACTTTAAGCACACTATGATCTAAGTGAATGTTCCACAAAATCAAATAACCCTTTTAAATAATGAAGAAAAAACTTATTTTTATAATTAAGGGAAGAAAAATTGTTTTTCTGTATGTTGTACCACTCATCAATTTTTCTTGGATGACTTTCTCAAATTATTGAATTTATATAATTGTTCATTTTGTTTCCCGTTTGGCCCTGGTCGAGTTGAAAGCTTTTATAATCCAAAGACTCTTGTGATCAAGTCCTTACCAATCTTCTTTAGTCTTAGTGACCGGATTAATTAATATAAGTTGCGCCTGCTAGGATAAAAAAGGTAAAGCATTCTCTACTAAGATGTAATATTTTTTTATCATTTCCCGAATGAGTTGATTTCTCAAAATACTGCTATATGAAAGTGTTTAATATATAAAACCATGTAACATTTTTTTCTATATCACATGGCGAATTTAGTGAATATCACAAAGTGGACAGTAAAACAAAAATGATGAAAATATCAGTGTCATAACAATACAAAAGTTATACATGAATTCTGAATACTGGATACAAAGTTGAGAAAATACTAACCAAACATGAATAGAGCAAACAAAACTCACAAATGAAAGAGGAGATTTACCTTTGACAAAAACATGTACAAACAAATCTCACAATCTCTTTGGTTCATCGTCCTCTTCTCAGAAAATCTGAAATATTGTGTAAACTTCTTCTTTGCGCCTCATCCTTCACTTTTTGGAGAAAAAAGATTAGGACTAAATGAGGAAAATTTGACATTCAAACAAAAAACACTATTCTCAAGCATGACAACAACTCAAATAATGAATATTTAAAGCATGGAGAATTAAATGAATATCACAAAGTTGACAATAAAACAGCCAAAAAATAAACATTTCAGCGTCACAACGACTCAAAAATCAGGTATGAATTTAAAATGCTAGATAAATAGTTAATAAAATACGGACTAAAGATGAAAGTGCACAAACAAATCTCACAATCAAAAAAGGAGATTCAAAGAAAGAAGAGGACCAAAGAAATCTCACAAGGACTTCTTAAAATCATATTTAAGCCAAAAAGAAAACCAAATGCGGATTGTTACAATCACGATCAATAGTAAAATCATCCATTCCACAGTTGATCTAGAGGTTGCACCGGTGTTCTTCCGGTTAACAACTTCAAAAGGACTACTCTGTAACTATAGATATCACAATTTTGTGTAACCTTCATGGTGTAAGCATATTCTGAAATGGAAAGAAGCAGAGCCATTTAACAAAGGTTCGATAGAAAAATTAAAAAGTGGATGCGTCTCCTTACTCTCTTCAAATAGTTCATCAAATAAACAAAGTTTGTCATATATAGTTCTATTTAATTAAAACAACTATTTATTCATATCATGACAAAGGACATATTCTTTTGGAGTGACATTCAAATTGAACATCAAAACAGTACGATACTATTTGAGGAAAGGAGTAAACGTGTAAGAAAGAGTTTACAACCGCACCTTAAAAGTATTGCTATGACGACTGTGAGTAAAGACAGAGAAAAAGAAACCAATCAAACATGAAACTTCTAAAGGGCAATTGATTTCCCCTTCATTGATTTTTTTCGGCCTGAGTGGTATGGAAATTGGAGGATGTGAAAGTTTTAGGGAGAATGGAGATAAACTTTTAGACGGCCTTTTGCAAGAGAGGGAAATAACTGTTCGAATCCGAATTCTCTGTTTTCCTGTTGGAATTTGTTTTTCTATTTGAATGAACTGAATAAGTGAGAAAGTGGCAAAACATAAACAACATTCTAAGTCAAAGAGGCATGCCGACTTCGTGACAAGGCCTTGATCCATACAGATGGAATCGCGACCTTTCCTTTCCCTTGTTGATGTGGCTGGTCACACTCAATTTAGACCTGATCGTGCGTGAGAGGCGGGTGCTCCAACCCAAAGTATGAAACTAAGCGAAGTATAGCGAAAGACACTGTACCGACAAAAAAGTACAGAGTTGCTTTACCGATAGCGAGAGCAAGAAAACTCGTGAGGCATGCTGGCTTCAATTCCTCTTATATATATATATATATAGAGAGAGAGAGAAATTCTTACAGCAGTAGTATAATAAAATGGTTGAGGCAGGAAAAGTTGCATACCTGGGCTGTTTGCACGAGAGGAAAACAAATTTACTCTTGCTTTCTCTTCTAGTAATAGGTCTTTCATGTATGAAAGTATGTGGTAAAGATTTGATTACATTCTTTAATATTTGGAAGCAAAAGAGTAAAACGCAAGAACAGAGAGATAGTAAAAGGGATCTGGTAGGGGGAGAGAGAGAAGGGAAAAGAAAGTCTTTGAGCGGTGCGGCGTTTTTCTGTTGCGTTGCACCTCTTACGGGCTTCATTAGATGTTTGGAAGAGGAGATTAAAAATAAATAAAAATTTACGCAAAAATATATCCAATTCCTGCATTTTAGTTGCGCCACATCACCAAGTTAAAAATTTTCTTTTATATATGCCTATATATATATAAGATTAGAGATTTTAAGAACTATTAAAAGTAATAAATATCAAGTATTAAAAATAGGAAATCAACACAAATAAAATCTATCAAGGTTGAAAAACACATGAAATGTTCGCATTCCGATGTGATTTCAACTCAATAGGCAAAGATTGATCACAATCAAATTCATTGATACATGGATAGAATTTGATCTAGGCTACATAATTACACAAATCTCAATTCAACCTTGGAACCTTCCAAAGGAAGTACTTGACCCCTCGAGTATGTTTTTTCCCTTCAGCTTTCGTCTCCTTACTTGAGTTGGACCGGTGGAATGTCGATCTAGGTTTACGTAGTGTCAGTCGTATCACCCCTTCACTCTCCAGTTCTCTTGGGATCGGTAGAACACCGATTGAACATTGTACCACACCAATGAAACACCAGTATTGAGGCAGCTTTACTCCCGTCAAGCTCGCATTAAGTCGACGAGACGCCTATTGGTATCTGCAGGATGCCGACTGCTTCACCAGTGTGCTTCAGTGAGTTTTAGCTTCAAATTCTCCTACTTTGATTTCTCCAAGGAATGCCTGCATAAAAGAGAACTAGGATTTAAAACCCCTTCAATTAGCATCAAAACACAATAATAATTAACGAATTTGAGTCTAATGAGTTGGCAAAATACCAACTCATCACTCCTAAAAATAATAATCTACCTAGTTTAATGGGACTATCCTCGAAAAATTATTCAAAAACAAAAAATGAGAAGCCCAACCTAATAATTAAAATAAATTATCGAAAGTTCTCCCACCCCACACATAAGATCATCTTTTATCCTCAAAGCAAGTTATTGCAAAATTCAAGACAAGGGTCAGAACTACTCTCGGATGCCCTCTAGGGCTTAGCTAGTAACATATGTCTTCTAATTTCCATTAAAGATCGCACGACCCCACACATCTGGTCAAATGTGCTCCTTAGCTTTACTTTTGGGTACTCAGACTTTTGTCAATCTATACATCATAAAGAACACAAAAGTAACACTATATATAAAAAGAAATTAAAATAAGAAACTATACTACTACAAATTGGTTGCCTCCAATAAGCGCTTTATTTAACATTGTAGCACGATGCCTCTCAATTTATTCATCTGACATGGAAATTGCAGTCTTTTGTTTTCCTCATCCTCAACCTAATATGGCTCAACTCGCTGCCTGTTTATCATGAACGTAGCACTCTTGTCTTCATGCCATAGCCCAACTTCTCCTTGTGGAATCATTCGAACTACTTCAAACAACCCAAACCATTTTAACTTAAGCTTTTTGGGGAAAGGCCTTAGGCATGAATTAAACATATTTTTCGTTATCAATGGTAGCAACTCTTTTTTTGTAGATCTAGATAGGAATTGATTCCTCGTAATATATCTTATCTTGAACACTACTCGTCCTTGTTGAGACATGTAAAGAACCTGATTCTTATATGTATTTATTTGTTATGTTTTGTCACTCGTTTGTTGATCATCAAAATTTTATATTGCCTTAGTACATAACACTGTTAACTCACATTGTTCTCTCTGACACATGTAGTTTTTAGGATTTAAAGTTACCTTTATGTAATTCATAGGCCAGGGGGACTTGAGGCCGCAAATTCATTCTCTTATAAAAAGGCAAGTTTAAGGTTTCTTACTACAAATCCAATATTAGTGGGTGTTTGTATTGAATTAAAGTAGCTTTAAACTTTTAAGCTTTTTTTTTGTTAGTTTTGAAAGTGTTTTATAACTTATAGCTTTTAACTTCCTTTACATGATTATACATAATGAAAGCTTAATGCATCAAATTACCTTCAAAACTAATAATCCATTCCAACCAACATTTGTATCCATTGTTTGTGGACATGGTTACTGTGTGCGCGTGCGTATCCAATAAAAGAGCCATGATGAAGCCAAACGTTGTTTTATCATCCTCTAAAGCCTTGCAACAATGATTTTCTGGTTTCACCCATCAAGTGTTCCCTTTTTAAATCATTTTTATTTATTGAAGTTGGGGATACAAACTCGGTAAGGCTATGGGAGAAGACTCGAATGACTTTTTAGTTTTGATGGGTTGCACCACGGACAAGCAGTTAAGCCTGTTTTTATTTATTTTGGTGATGGATATATTGACGCGATAAATTTAAGATAAGGTGGCATGGTGTATGTTATTTGCAGATAACATAGTTCTAATTGATTAGAATAGTGACGAAATTAATGCTAAGATGGAGTTTTGGAGAAAATACTTGGAGTGTAAGATACGACATGACACAACTCCAACTTATCGAGGACATGACTTTAGATATGAGGTTGTGGAGGACACAAATTAAGATAAAAAGTTACTAGTTAGTAGTGTGTTGTCTTGTTATCCATCCATACTAGTAGTTGTAGTATTGCTTCTATAGCTTCCAATTCTTCAATTTCTTGTTGTTATTTATTGCTTTGTACTTTGATTATTATATTATTTTATTGTAGTTATTGTCCTATTTTCTTTTAACTTCTGTTACTTCTTTTCTTTTTTTGATTGCTTTGGACTAATTTTTCCTTTCAACTAAGGGTCTATCGAAAACAACCTTTTTATCTCAGACTCCATTTTTGTGGGATTATACGGTGTATGTTGTAGTTGGATAGAAGGTAGGATAGGAAGGCAGTCATCCATCATCAAAAAATATTAATCACCAACACATTTGCTGACTTGTTACTCATTCATCATAATCATGGACAAATGTCTCCTTTGTGATTAGTACAGCTCACAATAACATTATCCTTTTTATCAAGAAAAGAAACCACAATAGCAATATCTTTTATGACCCTTTCTGCCTACAATGAATGAATTACAATATTTCCCTTCCTATGTGCATTAAAGAATTTTACCTGCCTATCTACAATCCATATCTACCCTCCTTTTTACCCTTAAATATCCCCCAAAACTAACCAGAAATGAAAACTATAGGGATTTTAAATTTTACAAGGTTTAAATAGAATTCAGTATTTAATTTTAAGCACCGTGGATCTTGGATGCAATCCGAGTCTTGATAGGTTTCAGTTTTAAGCCCATGCTTTCTGGAGAGAGAAGTTCAGGAGCAATGCAAGATGCACTGAGAGGACTTCTAGGGCTGCCACTGAACTGATTTGGTCTGTATAGTCCATACCCCATGAGGAAAAACTCCATTGGTATTAACATAGCATGTGGCTGCTCTTCTGTCACCATTGATCCACACGCCTGTACCTGCAATCATACTCATTCCTTATTCCCTATATTCTGCTGCATTTACGACATCCAAAGACAGCAAATGGTCCTTTAGGCACTAACAACTGAATGGGGTTAAACTAATTATCCGTGTAGTGTGTACAAACGAGCGAGATTTGGAGGCACCTAATTTGCTTTAATAGGCAAATTTTGTATTGACTAAATAAAGCAGAATAGATATAGAGTAATATAACTGACCCAACTGATTACGGAGAGGCACAGTTGGTTGGTTGTATGATATATAAATAGTATCTAGCCCAGCTAATAAATATCAGTAAATATTAAACTACACAAGGAATTCATAGCATGTTCACAATAAATTGAAATGGGGTGTCAGTAAAAATAAAATTGATGACATACCTCAACTAGGGCGCTGAATCTTCGATCTAATTTAGCAGTCATATGGAGAGCCTCTGAATGGAAAGGAGAATCATCCCCGACAAATATGAGGGTTCGACATTTGAGTGTTTTTAATCCATCTGTGATATCAGGTCTCCTGCTCATTCATAAAAGCAAACTTAGAGAGGTGTTGACAAGTATGCAAATGATGAAATCGGTCAAGTATTTAAGCAGTAATGTCTAGTTTGCTACCCATCAATGGCTTGAAGAAAGCGCCAAACATTCATCTTCTGCCTCTCATCTAGCAACTGCAACGTTAAAGGAACCCAGAAAGAAGAGAATATGCTTCAACAATATGTAATCGAAGAATAAGAATCATTTTGAACAATTGTTCATATACTAACACAATGGAGGCATTTACCCTTCTGCATGCTTGAGCTATATCTGATTCTGGAACATCTGCAGATCCACGAACTTCCTGATCCATTTGAAAACCTTCTTATTCAATCCAATCGGTAGGGGAAAAAAGACATGCCAAAATCTCTAAGTGAAAACACTAGGGAATGCATGTAGGGTACCTTGCTGAAGTAGCGGTGCAGCAGAAACTCTTCCAGAACACCACACATCCCATAGAAGTATAGTAAATTTGACATGACCTATATTAACAATAGTCTCCTCTTTCATACAATGGATTTTCTTCTCACAACATAAAGGTAAATAGATGATATAAAATGATACCTTATTGTAAAACCATTCAGCCCATGAAGGTGCTCTGCATAAAGGGGAAACAAGAATCAAACCAAGAACGCGCTCCTTATGCTTTATCTGTGGCACATGAGCGTTGTTAGCAAAGTTCAACCACATACCACCAATTTAAAGAATTATTGGAGAAGACATACAGCAAATAAGGTGAGTATGTAAGCACCAGCAATTACTCCCATACACATCACTGCTCCAAGCCTAAAAACAGCAAGAATCTCATCATTAGTAAGAAAGAGCTCCTCAACTTAACAAAGATACCTAATAAGTCAAAAGGGTCAGAAAAAGATGGGGTTGACAGACTTTAGATAAGCATGAGGAAAACACTGAGGGACAAACAATACTAAAGTGATTACCCAAAATAGTTAAGAACCTCAACTATCTGATCTGTTAAATCATCCACCGATGGTACAGGATTCTCTGAACAAATTGCTGCAGCACCCAACTGCAAGAGCTCTTGTAGAATTCCAAGAAGAGAACTATGTAAGTAATGGAATACAGTAAAAGAGAGTTTGACAACAAATAGAAGAAAACCCAATATGACTTCATGAAATAAAACTTGGCCAGTTCACAGACCTCATGCCCAGGAGGACTAACGTGGTAAATGCAAAAATTGTGGAGCAGCAAAGAAGCTGCTTCCGGACAGAAGAACAGTCCTTGGAAACATGACATATCTGCAAGGACGAATGAGAAAGTATAGCATAAAAATAGAAGCAAGCATATAACACAAGACTATATAGGCGATATAAGAGTACATGAATAGAAAATCCCCAAAAAGGGATATATGAAACTAGAGGATATAAATCTATCACTAACGATTTAGTGCGAGATCAGGATAAGTGATCAGTGCCGACTTCTCTTGGTCCCCATAAACTATAACTGACACAGAACCACGGCCAGTACGTATAATATGCTCCTGCAAAAAGGTCATTTGTATCATAATAATTGATCAGAAGATAGAAGATCCATCATGTAAAAAGTATCTCATCCCTCAAATATATCATCCATGGAAATTCTATTAACTAGTATAATTTTTAAAACAGAACGACTGTTCAAGTAAAATATAAATGCAAATAGTAAACTAATATCATCAAGTAGACAGAATGTACTCCATTCCAAGAAATAAAATGTCTAACAAGAAATCTTCTGAATTATTAGATAAAGGGTATAAGAGAATCAAAATTGAGATGAGGAGGATGGAGACAGATGCTAGTGGATGGTTTTCCGTTGCGTCAACATTTTAGTGGCTTATCATTATTAGGTCAATAATGCTAATTCCTCTTTTAGTTTCAATCCTAGTGGTGAAGACTGAAGAAGTGCTTTCCCAACTTGTTGTTTTTAGAGATTGCTCCCCCTCTTTTGTGAAGACTGAAGAAATGCTTTCCCTACTTGTGGTTTTTAGAGATTGATCCCTCTCTCCAAAAACTGATCCTGCCTCAAATCCAACACCCGACTCAAATAGAATTTCGAAAAGAATGTCGCTGCCTCATCAACATTACACAGGACCACCTAATTTACTCCCTAGATAGGACTAACAAAGTTACCCTACTAATCCTTATGGCTTAACAATCCAAATAAGAAGTCATTTCGCAAGTGTAGGATGAGTTAACAACATTTAAGACAACAAAGAGGATATGGGCCTAAATGACAGAACAAATAGACAGAAATTCAAAGAGAGTTTGAACCCCCATTAAAAAGGGAAAAAATCAGCAAAAAGTGTTTTAATTATACATGAACCAGATAGTAATAAATCAGTAAATTAGCTGTAAAGCTAATCCATTGATACACACAAACCATAAAAAGTGAAACAATTCTAAATGACGTAAAAAATTAAAGGGGAAGACAACGGTTTTCTCCTTCATGAGAAATTCCCAATAAATTTATGCATGCAAACGCAATCAAGCCAAATACTTTTGGTCAATACATGGTATTTTTCAAAAAAATTGTATACATATATAGGGACTCAAAATCTTGATCTTTCTCCACACACATTAAAAGAGGCAAATGGTAGGCGTCAAATATAGAAAAAAATTGAACCTTTCCACCAAGATAGATTGTCTCAACATCTAGGGAAACGGAATCGCTGCTTGAATCTGACATGGCATTTGGTTATCTGCGTGCACAGCTAGCCAAGAAGCTACTCCCCTCTCTCTCTCTCTCTCTATAAATGTTTCACTTTATGTACATATATAGATAAAATATATGTAGAAAAAGAAAGAAGAGGAGGCCCTTGAGCTTCAATGGCTTCGATACCAAGCGATTCTCCCTTTTCTTTTTCCGTCAATGTTTGATTGTTTTCTCTCTCTCTATACTTTCGATTTCTGTTCCTTCCTTCTCGCTACACATTTTCCCTACGGTGCTTTTTCTATTTTTTTTATTATTTTAAACGCGCGTGAATTCACTCTTTATCACTTAAATATATTTAAATTTAATCTTACTCCCTTCATTTTATTTTGTTCGGACTATTTTGTTTAGTCCATTTAAAAAATAATATTTCTTTTTTTTTAATTAATTTTTTAATTTTAATTTTTTACATAGCATGTTTAAGATCATAAATGTATTAAAATATTTGTAATCTTAAACATGTTGTGTGAAAATTTTAGATTTAAAAAATTGATAAAAAAAGGAAAAAGAGACGTGATTTTAAATGACATTTTAATACATTTAAATCACATTCTAAATTATGATTTTTGTTTTATTTATTTTTAAGTACAACAACAAAATCAAATATTTAAAAAATATGTCCTTTAAAAAATGAATAAAAATAAATTGTGGTGAACTATGTCTGAACGGGAGCGAAGTAAACTATTTCTCATTAGTTTGAGAAACACACCTCAATTCTGTCTGAATCTTAAATTTTCGTCCACATGCCTTTTGTTTTTTGTTGACTCTTAAGTTGTTATTTTATCCATTTTTTTGATTCTTAAACATGAATTATTGTTATATTTTAATTTTAATTAAAGATATTTTAGGCCCCTGTTCTCTTATATGTAGGCATTCCTTGAAAATGAGAAGAATGAAGTATTGAAGCTGAAATTATATTGATTGAAGTTAGCAAGGGCCCTGCGTACCGTAGAAATGCACTTGCATTTCGCAGGTGCAACGTACTTACAAAGTGAAGGAATCAAAAACTGCACATGCTTGCAACAGAATTGTACCTGCGTTTAGCTGGTGCAAACGCCGATTTCATTGGTCAGAACTGAAAAAAAGATGTTGATGCACCTACGTGTAATAGACGTGCACCTGCATTTTGAGGTGCAACCGCAAGTGAGGCTACCATGGATTGAAAGGGATATTTTGTACATGAGAAAAAGGACGTTCTTTGGAAGGTTCCAAGATCAATTTGGTAATATGTGGAATGATAGGCTATATTCTTCTTCTCCAATTAGGATATTAGATATTTTAGAACTTTATAGTAGAAAAATAATACACTTTACTTTGCTTATTGAAGAAGAAAATATCATTGGTGATACAATCAAGTTTGGAATTGATTTTTGCTAATGCATATGAATAAAATTAAGTGCTAATATTTTAGTATAAATTCCATTTTCTTTATTATGAGTAGCTAAACTCTTTTCAAGGGATGTATGTGCATGATTGTGTAAACTTGATTGGATAGTGATTAAATAGTCTTAAAATTTATTATTATGCATGGATCTATTGTTGTGTTTTAAGGATTAATCTAAACATTGATGATTACAAACATTAGTTGAAATTTCTAATTTCACTCTTCCTTGAAAAAGGGAAGTGAAGTTGGGTCATATTTCAATAGTGAAGACTTGAGATTTAATCATTGGATTAGAGTTAGAGATAGTCTAAATTCAATTAATGCCACGATCCTGTCACGCTCCGAGAGGGTACCCTATGCGTGGCCGGCACTCAAAAACCATCTCTAGCCTCTAAGAGAACCACTTGGTCTCATCACTTATTCATTCATCAGCGGAAGACTTAATAAGAATACTTATATGGGCTCTCCATTAACAACATCTAATAAAAGAAGAAATTTTTTTAGAAGAAGTAGTTTCAAAGGAGAACTACTCCAATTACATCATTAAACTCTGTCTATGAAGCCTCTAATACTCTTATGGTGCCAATGACATGTCCATGGCTACCTTAAGAGAAACATAATACTCAACAATAATTAAAGGATAAAGAGTTCCTCCGAATACAAGAAGGACTCACCAAATAACTGAAAAATAATGATCTTCAACGATGTGCCTATTGAGGATCTCTAACACCTGTATCTGCATCATAAAACGATGCAGATCGAATAACGTCAATACGTGGAATGTACGAGTATGTAAAATGGCAGGAAGGTATGGACAGATATCAAGAAACTCTTCACAAGAAAACTCATCTCAGAACTCAACATCATCTCAACATCAATATGTAATGCAAGTTTAATAATAATAATAATAATAATAATAATAATAATAATAATAATAATAATAATAATAATAATAATAATAATAATAATAATAATTAATAATAATAATAATAATAATAATAACAATAATAATAATAATAATAACAATAATAACAATAAGAATAATAACAATAATAATAATAATAACAACATTAATAATAATAATAATAATAATAATAACAATAATAATAATAATAATAATAATAATAATAATAACAATAACAATAATAATAACAATAATAATAATAATAATAATAATAATAATAATAATAATAATAACAATAATAATAATAATAACAATAATAATAATAATAATAATAATAACAATAATAATAATAATAATAATAATAATAATAATAATAATAATAATAATAATAATAATAATAATAATAACTTGTTCGGCTGGTTTCAGCCTGAGTAGGGAGCTCAGTAATATTGGGATTAAAATCTACTTCTGGTTTGACTGAATCCATTTTTAAGTTTATCATATCGCCTTCATTTTTTAACTGGGTTCCTTTTATATTTATTATAAGGCTATCTATTTCTGAATTTTTGGAATCGGAGTTTACCATTTTAAATTATTTTCTCCGTATCCTTCAGGTATTTTTATTTTTGAAACATGGGATCCTATAATATCTAAGGTTTTATTTATAGGTTCTTTATCAATTTTCATTTCTTTTTGATCTAGTATTTCTTTTAAAGTTTGAATTTCTTTAACTATTAAATTTCCGAAGTAAATTATCGTTCTTTGTATTTCATATAAATCTTGCTCTATTTTTAGAGGATCTTTCTCATTTAATAATTTATAATTGGATTTATTTTCCATTTTATCCTAGACTAGCTATCTGATTTTTGAAATAATAGTTTCTTAGTAAATTTATATTATGATTTTCATTTATTATATCTTCATTATTAGCAAGTATTTTTTTTTGTACTCTCTTTATCTGTTCGGACATGGTAGGATCTAATTTTTGTGAATATCTTTTAAGAGCCTCATCTTTTATCTTAGCATTTTTTAAATTTCTTAGAGATGTCCAATATAATCGGTTATCTAACCTTATCTCTGCGAAGGAGGGTTATCGTTTCATTATCCTATACTTGAAGAATAAGTTTCAATCTCAATTTTAATAAGTTTTATATTATCTGTTAGTCCTTTTATGACTTCATCATGATCATCTAGAATTCGTTTTGTCCTAATTATAGAATCTATCTCGCTTTTGTTATCTTTTAACATTAAACGTAATAATCTTTTGCATTTTTCTTTACTGTTTTGGGTATCTTTTAAATGTTTTCTAAACTTCCATAAATAATTATTATCTATTTTTATATCTGCAAAAGTAGGATGTCTTTTCATTCTATATCTATATCATTAAAATTTTCATCGCACTTTAGTGAGTTAGTTATTCTATCAAATTTATCTTCACTGTTTTCTTGTCTAATCTTTATCTCTAAAGTTGACATGTTTTGTGTAATATCTACTTCCACGTCTTTAACGTCAATCATGGCTCTGATACCAACGGGGAGAGAGGGTCCAGAAAATCGATGGTTCGTTAGGTCAAGTATCTGAGTGGGTATATTTTCATATCTAACAATGTTATTATCTTGTTTAACAAGTAAAATTAAGCCTCCTGAGGAGGAATATGTTATGTCTAAAGTAAACATAATTTTTGAAAGAGAGTAACTTATTATTATTATAATAATAATAATAATAATAATAATAATAATAATAATAATAATAATAATAATAATTTGTTGAGCAGGACCTTAGGGGTTATTGGAAATTTTACAAAGTCTGGTAATTTTACAAAGTCAAATATATTTTATGTAAACCACGAATTAATAGTCTAAAACCCAATCGGGAACATCCCTAGGCGATATCATCAGCCATACAGGACTTACCAACGGAATTACAAGGTTTTAACCCCATTAATTCATCACTAAACCATGTCGGGAACACCCCTTTTAGGGCTTACCAACGTCATGGCTTTAAGCTTAGTTTACTATAAAATTGTTTTAACTTTAACCTGACCAAAACCATAACCCATTAAAGAAAAACTCTTATTTTAGAGTCTTTGCCATTTGGTATTTTAACAATCTATGTAAGTTATTATTTAACACTTAAATACTTAGCCCATCATGGGTCTAAGTTTATCAAAAATTTAAAAAGAAAGAAAGATGTAAGTACCTGGAGGACCACCAGTCTCCTGGGGTGATTACAGCAAACTTCAAACTTTTATTTATTTTACAATACTACAAACTTATATTACAATAGGAGATAGTTGTGTAAGGGTAGAGAGAGAGAGTAGAGAGAAGGGAGAGCAAAAACTTGCCCTTTAAATGAATGTCGAATGCATTCATTTATAATCTAAAAAAGTGCACAGTAAAATGTGCAAAAGTCAAAAAGTACACAGTTCCAAATAGTAAAAATCTACAGTAACTATCCATTTTTCAGCATTTTAACAGTGAAATTACTGTTGGTACAGTAAGATTTACTGTTTATTCATCAAATCTGTCGGCCTGTCGCTATCTTGTGCAGTCCATTTAAATTTTCTTTTTGTTCTTGAATTGCATAATCTCTTCTTCAGCCTTTTTAATTATATCTGCATATCACTGGAGGCTGTGCTGTGTAAATTTTGAGCATCATTAAAAAAATTATCTTCTCCAAAATTTTCCGGCATGGAATCATCATCTGTTCCAAATTGTTGCTGAATATCCCTTTTAACTTGTTCCATGTAAGCAGCAACAAGTTCTTCTTGGGACAACAATCCTCCTTTTTTAATTTGTAATTTTTTAGTCAATTTGGCAAAATGACTTTCTTCTTCTGGAATCTTGATTTTATCAAATCTACCATATTTGATTATAGCTTCACCAATGTCATTTAACAAATCCTGTCCATAAAGCTTCCCGTTCTGGTCTTTCTGAATTAATTTTGACCAAAATTTGATATGAAATAATCTACAAATACATGGCATATTGTCTGAATCAGTAGTGACTTCAATAGTCCACTTGAAAATCCAGGGGATAGAAAATTCCATAAAGAAATTCATTAAGGGTGTCCCTATGAAAAGTCTATCTTCTTTTTCTAATTCAGAAATTTTTGGGGTTGCTTCTAACCATAAGGTAAATTGATCCAAAAAGAATGAGGGTAAAACTGAATTAGTAGGGCTGAAATAGGACCACCACTTGACAAACCAGGTAGGAATTACAGTGGCTTTGAAAATCTGAGGACAAATCTTGATGAACCAAGAATGCTTGTGGTCATCATTTTTATAATACAGTGTTTTGGTAAAAGCATCAACATAGTCCCAATAATTAAAATTGACACTAGTTTTGACAATAGGATGAGTGTACTGAGAATCTTTTAGGGTACTTAATCCCCACTCTTCTGGCAAAATTAATTTTTTGATAATAATTTTAGAATATGTAAAATATGATTTATTGGGCCCTCCTATATTATTGTGGGTAATTTCCACAGACCCTGTAGTAGTTAAAATCATTTCATAATGTAATCTTGTTTTGTAAGTTTGCATTGGAAATAATGCATTTCTTAAATAACGTTTCATTACGACCCATGGATTAGTCTTCCATTGAAAATCTTTTGGGTCAACATGTAAAATCAATTCCTTTTTAGGATTGGTGCAAAAAATCTCTTTATCATTTTTGCCAATAATTGAGGCAAAGGAATCTTCATTTGTAGGATCCTCAACTGAGGTGGGTTGACTGGTAACATTGTTACCCCAGTAGTTCCAGCATTGCTGGCATTGATAAAATTTAAGTAATTTTGATAATCTTCAAAGGAGGGTCGAATACCGGCATTGCCGGTTGTTGAAGACGACGCTCCTGGAGTAGAAATTCCTCCAATTAATCTGCTAGAGCCTGGAATCTGGCCCAAAGACTGAAATCTATTCTGGTTTTGAACACCTCGGGCTCTTCCTCGATTTGAGGACCCGGACCAATTAGGATGCATCCTGTTCATAAAAATATTTAATTCAAATATTCTCTTGTAAGAAAATCAGGCAAACTATTTTCAATACCCTTTTTATAATCAATGTCAAAATCAAAAGGGGCTAATAAAGCTTGCCACCTAGCAAACATCTGTTTTGAAACATTATGCTTACAGTCTTTGTTAAACATAAATTCAGCAGCCTGACAGTCTGTTTTAATCGTAAATTATTGATTATATAGATCAGTCTGAAATTTTAACACACATTTAACAATAACTAGAATCTCTTTTGCCACAGTAGCATAATTCTTTTGACTAGTATTCTATTTACCGGAATAAAATTGAATAATAAAATCTTTTTTATCAATAGGAGAATGCTAGGTTAAAATACCACCATAGCCAATATCTGAAGCATCTGTTTCAACTGTCTTCATCCAATTTGGATTTGCTAAAGTCAAGCAAGGCAATTCTCTAACCTTTAATTTAATATTTTTAACAGCAGTAGTATGTAAATCACTCCAAGCTTTAGGATCTTTTTTTAATCTATCATACAAAATAGCAGTATCTGTAGCCAAATTTTTAACAAAAGGAGAAATATAATTTAAACTTCCTAAAAATCTCTGTAACTGGGTTTTATCAGTTAAAACATTAGGAAATTTAGAAGCAAATTCAATACTTCTATTGATCGGACTAATCTTACCTTTTTCATTATTATGTCCTAAAAATCTAACATTTGTTTGGAAAATAAACATTTTTGGTTGAGAAATCACCAACCCATTCTGAATAACAATTTTTTGAAATAATTCTAAGTGTCTAAAATGTGATTCGATATTTTTAGAAAATACCAAAATATCATCGATGTAAACAATAATAAAATTAGTATAAGGAATAAAAATATTATTCATAATTTTTTGAAATTCAGAAGGAGTATTCTTTAATCCAAAAGGCATAACATTCCATTCAAATTGACCCATAGGTACATTAAAAGCAGTCTTATATTTGTCAGATTCAGAAATCTGTATCTGCCAATAGCCTGATTTTAAATCAAATTTGGAAAAAATAATTGTCACGCCCCGAGAGGGTACCCTAGGCGTGGCCGGCACTCAGAAACCATTTCTGACTTCTGAGAGAACCACTTGGTCTCATTTCTTATTTATTCATGAGCGGAAGACTTAAGAATACTAATGTGGGCTTGTCATAATCAAAGGAAAAATAGATAATTATTAGAAGAAGTAGTTTCTAAGGAGAACTACTCCGATTACATCATCAGACTCTGTCTATGAAGCCTCTAATACTCTTAGATGGTGCCAATGACATGTCCATGGCTACCTTAAAAGAAACATCACACTCAACAATAATAAAAGGATAAGGAGTTCCTTCGAATACAAGAAGGACTCACCAAATAGCTGAAAAGAAATGATCTTCAACGATGCGCCTGTTGAGGATCTCTAACACCTGTATCTGCATCATAAAATGATGCAGGTCGAATGACGTCAGTACGTGGAATGTACGAGTATGTAAAATGGCAGGAAGGTAAGGATAGATATCAAGATACTCCTCTCAATAAAACTCAGCTTAGAACTCAACATCATCTCAACATGAATATGTAATGCAAGTTTAAAATATAATAATAAAAATAATAGTAATAAGCAATGCTTACTCAGTTGGGAGTTTCTCTAACCGACAACCATCACTTATGAGCTAGCGATGATACAACGAAGCGATGTCGTTGCCACATCCATCCAATACCTTGCCAGGGTAAAGGACATCACCATCTTGGATCCATTCATCAAAGTCCTCTTTTTGGGACTTAAGAGGCATAGCCTCCATCCTACGCTGGCTACGTAGTTCTGGGGTTTGAGTCAATTAAACTCTTACCCAACTCGGTGCTCAATACTACTCCCAAAATATGTGCTCATATTAAACTCATCATCTAGTCTCATTGGACTTTAATTTAAATCATCAAACTCATCTCATTTCATGTTCATCAATCATTATACTTCCAAAAATATCATTTACATCTCATCAAAACATCTTGCTCAAAATATCATTTTCTCAAATTCATTCAAATTCAACTCTTTTACTCTTTCAAAACTCAATAAAATACATATATAGTATTAATTCATATAACTCTCTTTTTATCAATAAAAATAATAAAAAGCCAACATCTTTACTCAAAACATATGTAAAAATATTCATGAACATCAAATCAATTAGAATTCATGGGAAAGTAGCCATGAACAATAATTCCAATAATATGAGAGATAACAATAATAATAATATTAATGCATAAATATATCAAACTCAATAGAAGAAGAATTAATTCATCTAGAATTCAAGATTTGAATAAAACTCAACTATAACTCAATTATAATAAATTTAAATATTGGACGCATGGACGAACTCAATCCAATGCTATGAAAGCCTTACATACCTTAAATCCGAAGGTTTACTCCGAATTGGAATACTCTTGGATCCCTAGCCTTTTCTTCTCGCCGGAGCGTTTTGTGTACTACCCGGAGTATAAGAATAACCGGAGTAGTATTTTTATACTACTAAAACTAAAACTATATTTGAGAAGAAGTATATAGAAAGAAGAAATGCTTAGGAAAGCTTGATGAATAAAATGAGGAAATAAGGTGGGTATTTATAGGTGGGAAAGAGGGACCTAACAATAAATAAAATAATTATAAAGAAAAATCTGAAAATTTAATGGAATATATTGATGTCATGGATGATGTTAAATGGAGGACAATTTATGTCATGCATGATGTCAAATGCATCTAGATGTTTCCATGGTAGGTAAGATGAGTTCTTTTTAACAGAATACTCATTTTCGAAGCTACGTTTGAATAAGATAAATTCCTTATTAGGATTTGGTTTCTTCATAAGAATTGTAGATATGGAAATCTAGTTTCATATAGTTCAAGAGTCAACCAATTTGGAGCAACCTACAGTGAGATATGAATTTTCTTCTATCAACACTCAATTTTGTCACAGCACTATATCTTGCAAAGATTAATTTATTTGACCTACTTATACTCCGAATTTGAAGTTATGTTCTTCATGAAAGTTGTAGGTAAGGATGTTGTGATTACCCAGAAATTTGAATCACCTAATTTGGACCAACCTATGAAAAGTTATGCCCAAAATACAGAGGCTGTATTATTTTTGTCGAGAATTGAAATACCGACATACAACATTTTAGGGGTTGTTACAATAATAGCATCATGTAATCTGTCTAATAAATCCTTTTTATTAGGAATGGGATATCTAATCCATTTTAAAACTTTGTTAAGAGGTTTATAATTAATAACTAATCTAGGAACGCCTCTTTCCTGTTCCGCATGCTTATTAACATAAAAAGCAGTACATGACCATGTAGAACTAGAATGTCTAATTAAATTCTTTTTCAATAAATTATCAATTTCAGTTTTGCAAAGTTCTAAATAATCAGAATTCATTTGACAAGGCCTAGCCTTTGTTGGAATATTTAATTCATTAAAAGAATCTTCATAAGGTAAAGTAACAACATGTTTTTTTCTATTCCAAAAAGTACTAGGATGGTCACCACATATACTAGAAATAAACTAGGTTTTTAACAAGTCTATTTTTTCTTGTAATTTAGGATTTTTTAAAATAACATCTAGTTCTAACAAAAAAATTTCTTGTTTAATAAAATCGATTTGCTGATTTTTTAAAACCAATTTATCCACAATCTGGTTAATAGTTTTTGTAAATGGCTTAGTAATAAAATTTAATTGAAAATCTTTATTCTTGTAAGTACCAATTAATTTATTATTATCCCAATATTTTAATGGAAAAATAGCATTCATAAAAGGTACTTCTAAGATAATAGGGCAAGAAATATCTTCAACAATCATGAAACTTTGAGGTAAACAAATACCATTATTACACAGAAAAGCTTCAGGCAATTTATAACGTAATTTCATTTTACTACCATTAGCAGAACTTAAACAATGAGTAGTCTTATGAAAATATCTAGAAGGAATAATCCCTTCTTGCACACAATTAACATCTGCACCATTATCAAATAAAGCAATAAATGTTTTTCTAAAATTATAATCTATTTGCAATGTGATATTAATATAGAATTTTTGTGAAGTAATAATACTAAGTTTTTGTAAAAATTCACTATTAGTATCAAACTTAATAACTTTTAGAAAATCTTCCTCAGTTTTTTGTAGATCAGGCTCTAACATAATTTGTTTATTATTTTCATCAGGTTTGTTAGCCTGTAAAAGTAAATCAAATGTTTTAGAATCTTCAAGACTTGAAATCCTTTTATCCATACTTTTGTTTTGGGCTTTTAAATGAATAACTTCTTCCTTTAAAGTACTAATTTCTTGTCTTAAATCAGAAGTAGTAGCCTCTTTTGAAAATAAATTTCTTTGGTTTAAAATCTGTTTTATATCAGCCATAGAATAATATGCGGGTTGTCTAATAATATTAACAGGCTTTTCATCTATTTTACTACTAGTACCTTCATCAAAAATAGTATCAAAAATTTTATTTCTTAAATCTTTATGCTTAACAGTTTTCAGGATATCAAAAATCTTATCATCATCTATAACATTTAAATTAAAATCCTGAAAATTGGATAATAAATTATACAAACTATCATATTTTTCACAAGACAAACCCTTTTGACAGGGTTCACATTTATCATCAGAGAAAGATCTATCAGAATCTGAATATAAATCTTCATTTTGTAAAACTTTTACTTGGTCTTCAGTAGAAGAAGAAGAAGAATCTGAACTAGTTTTATTAGCACCAGAAGGAGAACCCTCATTATCAGAATATAAAAGAATTTTACACAAAGAATCTTTTAATTTATCATCCAAATCAAATGCTTTAATCTTTTCCTCGGTTTTGCATTCGTTAGCATAATGACCATATCTACCACACTTATGGCATTTAACATTTTTTTTATAATCCTTTTTTCCCACTTTACGCTTATACATTTTCCTATATTTTTTAGGAAGCTCTTTTAAATCAGATTTAGATAATTCACGACGCTTAACTTGCGAGATTTTTTGTAAAACTTTTCTTTAGAAGGGTAAACTTTTCCCTTTTTAGCAGTAATAGGCATATCAAAAGCAAATTGATCACAAAATTCACCCAACTGTTGTTTTTCATTTAATCTATTTTTCTTTATATGATAATTCATCTTAATTTCATTACAAACATTCAGACCCTCTTGGGTACAGACACTGATAATCTTACCATAAGTAAGTTTTTCATAAGGAATCTTTGTTTCAGTGCCACGAAGAGTTTTTCTAACACGTTCAGCAAAAATAGAAGGCAATCCATCAATAAATTTAGATTTCCAATGCTCATGACTACAATCATGCAATTCCATTACTCTACTAAGGAAAACATCTTTATACCATCTAAAATCAGACAATTGTCTACAGCGCAAATTTTGTAAAGTCGTTCTAATCGTTTCTGCTTCATCGGTCCACCTACCACAAAAATGTTCAACCATGGTAGTGACTAAAGTATATACAGCATTAGCTCTTTCTTGGCCTTCTTGGCCTTCAGAAGTAGAAACATCAGTAGTTTGATAGGCCAATTGGCCTTCTACAGTTGAAACAATGGTGGTGTTCATAATAGTAGTTCTATGTTACTCTTTTAAAAAATTCTCCCACCAACCTTTTAACTGACCAGTAAAACCAACAACAATCATATAAGTAATTTCTTTATCAGAATTCTTATTAACTTTAGAAATAGTACTATACATTAACATTCTATGAACAGTAGTAAAAATCTGTTTATCATTAAATCCATCAATGTTCCATTCATAAATTTCTCGATAATTATAACTGTTATTAAAAACATGTTCTCGTTCTTCATTTAAGACATCAACAGGAGTAGGTCTATTATAATAATACATACATTGAATAGGTTTATCAGCCCATTTAGTATTAATCCTATTTACAGAAAAATCATGTCTAGCTCTTTGTTTAATAAAGGCTTCTTCTTTTGCAGATAAAACCGGTTGAGGTTGTAAATCCAGATTTTTAATTTGAGAAGACAAATCAATACTTTTCAGTTTATCCCTTAAAAGTTGTTCAATATCTTCGGAAGACTCTGTTTTGAAATTCGGAACTTTAGGAGGTGGTTGTAAAGTATTTTTAACAATCTTTTGTTTCCCTTTTTCTTTTTTGTTTGTAAATAAATCAATCTTTTTTTGCAAGATTTTTATTTGTTTTAAAGAATTATCAAGATGCTTATGTAAAGACATAACATGTTCACCTAAAACACTTAAATAATAATTAGCATAATTTTGTTGTTTTAATAAAAGATTCACATGTTCACAATTTACTAAAGTATTTTTGTCGTGAAATAATTTAGCAAAAGCAGTAAAATTGATTGTTTTTCCTTCTTTATAGATTTCAAAAGATTGCATGGGAGGTAAAGAAGAAATAACAATATCACCAATAGATAATCTATATTCATGTTCAATGACAGATAAATATTGTCCCGCATATTTAATCATAAACCAAGGAACAAATGATAATAAAATATTTTCTTTAGTCAAATCAGTATAAAAATCTTCCTGAAAATACTTCTTTTCTTCTGAGAAAAATGATCGAAAAAACCATTGTCGAAAAGGTTCCCAATTTTTACAAAAAAATTCTTCAAATATTTGTTTTCTTGCCGGTGAACCCGGACTAAAATCAATGGGTGTACTATCCATCTAAACCATTTGGAAAATTCATTTCAGAATCTGTTGGTTCGCTTAAATCTCCTCCTCTCGCAATATTTTTATTATCAATTATAATATGATCAAATCTCTGGGGAATAGTTTCTCTAATCTGAGAAGTAGATGCCCTAGATGGTATATCTACTAAGTAATTAGCCGGAGAAATGTAGGAAGACATAGATCTAGTTAATCTAGAACAATAATTAGTAATTCTAGGAATATTTTCATTATTAAAACGAAGTCTAACAGTCCCATCTGAAGTTTGGGAAATTTCAGCAAGATCTTCACAAGTAATGTTTTGAGGGACAACAGCTTCCTCAATAATCCATTCTTTAGGGAAATTAATTTCTTCTCATTTAATTAATCTACGTGTAATAATTTTAGACTTAGAAAAATTATTTTCAAATAATACAGTCTCATTATTTTGGTCAGCAATACGACACCTAGGTGATAAAGTATACAAAGGTCGATACACAATTCTAGTACAAATACAAATTACTTCAGTTCCAGGTAAATAATTATAACCATTAATTTTTACATTCAAAATCAAAGACTGTAAAACATTCACATCAGATAATGCAACATTTAAATTTGGATAAGCATTAAAATAAACAACACCATAAGCTAAACTAGATTGGATTGTACCAATTAAAGAATTATTCCAATTTAAATTTCTACCATCTCTTAAAGCAGCAATAAAAGATTCAGGCAAACCTTTTAAAGTTAAAGGCTTAAAAGCAACTTGCACTAATCCAATATGTAAATAATTAAAATCTTTGTGTTTATAGTAATCAATATCATCTTGAGTGAAAAGATGGAAAATATCACTCTCTTTTTCCATGGTAAAACTTAATTCGGTAGTTTTAACAGTTGTCTTACCAGCAAATCTTTCAAATGTGCCTAATTTATAAATAGTTTGCATATCTACTTTAGGAATAGTCCAAGTATTTAATAAATCTAGATTAACAGGTGAATCCATTTGTTCTTTTAACATATTTTTAATAATTTTTGGTTTTTTAAACCAATCCATTAACACAGTTCAAACAATAAGTGTTAAATAATAACTTAATAATAAATTATTATTATTATTATTATTATTATTATTATTATTATTATTATTGTTGACACCCAATTTTGACCATCCACAACGCAAATTAACTATCGAGTTTCTTTGAATTCGAACATTTTGAAATAATTAGCTTTTATAAAAAAAACAAAAATATTTTCATATTATTCTTAACTATTTTTATCTTTTTATAAATTTTAGTATAATATACATATTTCTATATAACTATATATTTGATTAATATTTATGTGGTTATTCAAAAATCACCTTAAAAGATTTTATTTTTACTAAATACAATGTTAGTTAGGTTAGTTTAATTATAGTTTGCATTTTTGAAAATTTTAGTTTTTTTTCTAAAAAAAAAAAAAAAAAAAAAACTCCCACATCGAAAATACATGGAAAATTTGGGTTTTTTGGAGCCTATATAAAGGCTCATATTTTCATTAAGAAGGAGAAGAAGGAGAAGGTTTTTTTAACCACCCCAAAGTTAGAAATTTTCTTAACTTGGCTAGGATTTTGGACTTTTGTCCCCAGCCTAAAAGTTTTGAAAATTTCTAGCTTTCAATCTATATTTTCTTCACGGAAAATAGGAGATTGAAGTTGAAATTTAGGCTAAGAACCCACGAAGGTTCGAGTCTAAACTTGTTTTTTTAAAATCTTTTTTCTTTGTTTTGTAGATTGGAGTTCTATCAAGCTATTGGGTGGTGGTGAAGTTGTCTTCCGCTCACCGTTTTCAATCTTGGCCCGAAAAGAGGTAAAATATTTTTTCAGTTTTATTTTATTTAATTATTTTATGTTTTATATTTAGTTGATTCATAGTCTTATTTTTTTTAGTTAGTATGTATATAAGAATAATTAGATTAATGATATAAATTTGTTATAGTTAGCATGTGTTAGGATTAATTAACTAGCATGTATTAGAGTTAATTAGCTAGAATATGTTAGGATTATTTCATGAAAGCACTTAGTTTTGTTCATTATTTTTCCAAGTAGTTTGATATTATTGTTATTACTATTATTATTATTATTGTTTGTTCTTCTTCTTCTTGTTGTTGTTATTATTATTGTTGTTCTTATTATTGTTGTTGTTATTATTATTGTTGTTGATTACTATTATTATTATTATTATTATTATTATTATTGTTCTTATTATTGTTGTTGTTGTTGTTGTTATTATTATTGTGTTCTTCTTATTGTTGTTGTTGTTGTTCTTCTTCTTCTTCTTCTTCTTCTTCTTCTTCTTCTTCTTATTATTATTATTATTATTATTATTATTATTATTATTATTATTATTATTATTATTATTATTATTATTATTATTATTGTTGTTGTTGTTGTTGTTGTTCTTATTATTATTATTGTTGTTCTTGTTATTATTATTGTTGTTCTTGTTATTATTATTGTTATTCTTATTATTATTATTGTTCTTCTTCTTCTTCTTCTTCTTCTTATTATTATTATTATTATTATTATTGTTATTATTATTGTTGTTGTTCTTGTTATTATTATTGTTGTTGTTCTTGTTATTATTATTGTTATTCTTATTATTATTATTGTTGTTCTTATTATTATTATTGTTCTTCTTCTTCTTCTTCTTCTTCTTATTATTATTATTATTATTATTATTATTATTATTATTATTATTATTGTTGTTGTTGTTGTTGTTGTTGTTCTTATTATTATTATTGTTGTTCTAATTATTATTATTATTGTTCCTATTATTATTATTATTATTATTATTATTATTATTATTATTATTGTTGTTGTTGTTGTTCTTATTATTATTATTGTTGTTCTTATTATTATTATTGTTGTAATTATTATTGTTGTTCATGTATTATTTATTGTATTTATATTGATTCGGGTTGTAATAATTTAGTTACTTATGTTAGTTATACTTTCTTAGATATTAATTTTAATTTATTTTAACCTAATTAGATTCCCCTAAAGATAAACCAATTCATGTTAATTTTACTCTTTAAATAATTTTCTACATTTACTTAGTTATTTGATAAACTTTTACTTTTTTATATATACATCTATATTATTTTCAATGTTTAAGTTTAATCTTTTTTTTTCTAAAAAATAATTCTAAAGTCTTCATTTCATTTTAAATTAATATTTTCAAGAGTTAGTCAAATAATTTTCAAATCGTCGGATAACCGCGCGTTAGCGGCCACTTTGAATGCTTAACACCTTCTCAAAGTGGAAATAAGAACCTCGTACCTTTTTCTCTGAATTTTTAAGACTTAAATCTGTTAGGGTCTTTTAAATTAAGTTTTCTTAATTTCTTTAAAAAATTAAGTGGCGACTCCTTTTTTTTTTTCTAAAATTGATTTTTTCTCTAAAAAGTTGAAATTAATTTTAAACCGTCTTTTTTCGATAGAACAGAAATGACGACTCCGCTGGGGAATAATTAGGTTCTAACCATTAGATTTGATTGCTTATTTGACTAACTATTTGGGTTTGTAATAATTAGTAATTTTTGTTTTCCTTAATTGTGCAATTATGTGTTTAATTTATATATTAAATTCTTATTTGCATTTCATAGCATTTTTCCTATTTAATGTATAGTATATTAAAGAACGATTTTGCGGTACCGTAGTCGGGCTTTTTATACTTAACCCTTTTTGGAATGATCGACAATTTATTGATACGTCATGCGTCTAATGGTTGTCGTAAGTTCCAGCCTGAGTTGTCCGCTTGGGTTACCAGTCTTGCAAAAGCCACTCTTAGTCAACCTAGCATAGAGCAAAGCCAAATCCCTAATTTAGTGCATTGGCCTAAGACGACCCAATACCCAAGGCGTATTGGGCCCATTAGAAAGGCCACCTTGAGTTCAAAACGGCCCTCGGCCTAAATGGACAATCATACCTATATGTTTAAATTTGAAGGTTTTATACGCGGTTTGGCAAACCATTGTCCCTCGGGGATGGGAGTTTTTTTGTAGCTTAGTCTAGTCAAAGAAGGACCTTCAGTAAATGACACTTCATCCAAAAGGCATTGGCGTTCGGAGATGTCAAAAATTCAAGAAAGAAGGATTTTCCACGAAGGCTAAGTTAGGATTGTACCCCTGCGTGAGACTGATTATTTATATCCCTTTTTTTCCATTTATGTATCCCCATTCAAATTATTCATAATATTTGTATAAATATAAGTTTTGGGGCAATGGAATGTTTCAAATAACGTAATACATCCTTCAAATCGTTAGGCCTACCTTTGGTACAAAAAGGTCACATATCTGTTTAGGATGCGCAATAATTGTTTGTGTGCTATATGCTATAACTGTTTTGTGAATATGTTGCTTTATTTGGAGACATGCTAGTCCACTCTTTTAGATTTTTTTAGAGCCTCATAGGCATAAATATCGAGTCACTATCGATAGTGCGTCCAAATATTCAATGAGTCTTTAATTTCCCAACAAAATTCGAACTTTACACTCAAATCATAAACTTTGCTTTCTCATCTCCACAAAAAAAAATCAAGTGGTCAAACTACGTAGGACCTGAATTCTCCTTTGTGAGATACGTAGGCAGTCTTTCAAGGCTCGGTCCCTATTTTTGAAGTTTTCAGTTTTTCCTCATTCTTTCAAAGAAATTGAGAACTTTTTCTGCATCTAAGAAAAACAAGGGTACAAAAGTTGAAACGCAAAAAAATCTGTGATTCACAAGTCAACTTTTCTCACACATTTATCATAAAATTAATTTTTGTCCGTTTACTGTTTCTTCACCCATAGAATAGTTTGTCTTAAAACAAAGCAACATTTATGTTTTTAGTTCTTTATGTGATATTTTGCATTAATTATTACAAGCACAGACTAATACTTTGGCTTTTGAGTTATTCTTCTTTTTCAGGGAAAGACTAATTTATGTCGAAAAACAAACTTGCTTACTTCTCAAAGATCGAGGGTTCAACAAAGTTGTTTCTTTCTTTGTAGGGGCTCTTATCAAAGGACATCATGCGATAAATGAAAGGATCTCAATTTTGAGGTCAATTCCCTTTCTCTAACTAAGAAGTTTTCTTTGTACACAGAAGAGACGACATTATTTCAAGAGAGGGGATCACGGGACAAAGAGTTCATGGGAAATAACGATGACATTAAATTTCACAAGACACCAATACACAGCCTGAAAGATAAATCGGGGGAGTCTTTGACTATGAAATTTTACTCCTATATCTTGTTACTTTTTTTATAATGGCCCCGCTTTCACACTTTTCTCATATCTTTGCAGGAAAACTGTCCCCGACAATAGTCGGGGATGGTTATAACAATGTATGATTCTTTGAATAGTTGGAAGAATTCAAATCATAAGAGACAATCCTCAAGAAAAACACAACAACAATAACCAGAGCTCAAGAAATTGGATTTATTGGAGAAGTATCAATTTGAGGAAGAAAGATATAGGCAGATAAATATCCAACCTCTATATTGGATGAAGAATTAAAGAGATACATATTCCAAGAGTCTCCTAAAGAATAATGTAAAAATTCAAGATAAACAAGAAATAGATACTGAGTATGACAGCATAAAATACTGAAAGCAGAGAGCTAAATATTTGGACAAATTATTGGAAGCAAGTGTTCAACAGGATGCAAATACTAATTGAGAAATTACAGGAAAGCATAGAAAACATTAAAAGACAATCCTCTCCAGTAGAAGAATTATCCCAGATTCTGAAAAGAGCAGATAATTTCGTACAATTTATCCTCCAAAATGCACCCGTTATTATCTGTCACCAGAACAATGAGTTATGTTATCTACAATTGTTTGTCAAGTCTGCATGAAGAGGGCATCATCAATAAATAAATGTAAAGATTTTACTAGTACTGATGTAAAGGAATCTCGAGACTTCAAACGAGAGGTTTTGGAAGGGGGAATATCGGCAAAGAAGGGATTATTTGGGTCAAAGAATTCTCTAATATATGTTGAACCTGTGTTCAGTAAGGCAGGAGAGACAATTGGTGTAAATTACATAGGAATGGAGATAACTGATCAGATAAGGAAAAGAGAAAAAAAATGGCAAAATTACAAGAAGAGATAGTTGTACAGAAAGCCAAGAAGACTGAACTTAACAAAACTATTCACATAACAGAGAAAACTATGCGAGAGAAACAAATGCTTGCAACCATGTCTCATTAGATTAGATCCTTTTGTCAGGAGTGGTCAATATGATCGAGATTTTTCTACCATAAAATTGGATAAGGAACATCGTCAGCTTGTGAATGTAATATTGTCTTCAGGAGATTTGGTTTTTCAACTAATAAATGACATCATTGACCTTTCCAAATTCGAATCAGGAGTAATGAAGTTGGAAGCCATAACATTCCGACCAAGAGAGGTTATAAAGCATGCTGCAGCATCTCCACAGAAAATATTAACATTGGAAGACCACACCAAGTTTGTCTAAAGCTCTAAATTATTTTATATATTATATCTACAAGAACTACGCACACCTGATTCTCATCTTGATGAGATACGTAGGCAGCCCTTCTTGGGTTCGGTATTTCTTTTTTTTAAAAACAAAACAGTTAAAAAAATAGAAAATACATAAAATAATAAATTGTGTACATATTTTAAGAGTCATATCTTCTTGATTGGGACGCATACAGTTAGGAGCATGCGAAATATTTGGTATGATAAAAATGATTGGCTTTGTGGTATACCATAGCTTCTGTTGGTATCTTTCATTTGTACTTTTGTGATGCTTGAAAATTCTCTTGCGGGCATTCAAGGTAAGAATATAACCAACCTCATGGTTTCATGTGCATTGTGTGGTGAGCTTTAGATTAAAATTCAATTGCATCGCACTGTTGATCTAGAACTTGGCCTGATATGTTTGTTGAGGCGAAATCCTGAGTTATGTTTGGTTTGAGAAAGGATTGTAGGCCTTTTTGACCCGTTTGTGCCTTTCAAAGCCTATCAAATAACATTAATCCCTAGTTTTCCCACTTTGAGCCTAAAACCTTTTCTTTGGACAACCACATCTTAGCCCTTTCCCTTCTGAGTGCTTACATGCACTATCCCTCTCTTGGCCCAACCTCCTTGAGCGCACCAAAGACGTGCAAATTATAGAAGAAGATCCAACTTTGAAATTTCCAAAGGCAAAAGACATAAAGTCTCCAAAGTCAAGAAAGCAAAGACAACTTTCAAAAAAAAATAATATCCTACAAAGTCGATGTAAGACGAAAAGGAAACTACTCCAACAAAAGAGGAGAAACCTCAAAAGAAAGGGGTGAAAAAGAGAAAACCTCTAACAAATAAGGACTCAAAGAAGTCAAGACAAAAGAAAGAGGTGAAAAGAGGAAAAACTCTATCAAATAAAGACTCGAAGAAGTTGAGACAAAAGAAAGAGGATTAGACGTCAAAGGCGTATCAATCATCAAAAGCACAAATTCAGTGTGATGCTCAAGGAGAGATTAAGTCACTTTTATCCCAAATTAATATCCCACCCATTCCCTAAGCCTACATTACAAACCAATAAATAAGCCCTATATGATCTCATTCCAAATATTCTCACATTAGTGGAGACTTACATGCAGGCCAAGCATATGGTATCACAGTTGCATGCGTTGAACTTTCTTGAGAGTGTGAGTGCACTTTGTAAAATGTTCTCAAATCAAACACTTCATATATGTGCGAAATAGAACTTTCTTTATTGTGAGGGCACTTGAAACATGATGATTGGTATAATTCTAAACCTTTGTTGGAAGCAGGATGAAAAAATCTTGTCGACACTTAAGTATGTTTGAGGTACTACTTGAAGCTATAGAAATTACCTTGAAGTCAATCTCAGTTATAAGAAAGGAAATGAGAAATATTTCTATGCATTCCTAACTGTTGATACCAATTGTAGTCAAAATTTGACTATCTCTTTACATTCACTTAAAAAAAAAAACTCTTGCATTTGTCCTTTGAAAGTGGATAGTTTGCTCTAAATAATGTAACATTAGGGTAATCCCATTGATGTGAGATGCCTATTTTACTTCATTGGATCGTCCATATCAAACGGGTGGAATATCTCGTATTTTTAAGCTGGAAATGTTGTAAGTAATACAGTTTTCCATGTCATTATGCTCATATTATACATGTGTCTACTGATTATCTTGTCTCAGATTTTGCAGCATTCATCATCCAGAGAATTGGAACTACATTTGACCTGATTCCTGCACCAACAAGATATGTAGGCGCCACAATGGCTCGGTCATGTTCCCCGTAAGATTTTCATTTCTCCCTTTTAATGAAAACTGGGACAGAATTTTTGAGATCTTCTCAAAAATTCAGAAGAAGATACTATCTCCAGCAAGTCAAGATTGGAGATCATGTTAATATATGCAACTGGGACAGAATTTTTGAGAAGATCTCAAAAATTCCATCAAGAATTGTCAGAAGTTCGAAGTCAACTTCAAATAATCTCCAACATTGCTAGAATGGAGCGAACTCAAATTCAAGATGCGAGCCACCGAGGCCTCGTATAACTTCTATCAAAGACATGAGTTCCAACGAACATGAGTTGTTCAAAAAAAAAAAAAACAATTGTTAAATCATCCAAGAAGATGACAATGCATTTCATTTCCATTGCATAATCATTTGCTAAGAGAGTCATTCATATTTTATTATTCGTATTATATTACCGGAGGTGGTAATATCATTTGCCAAGAGGGCCATTGCATCTTCATTTGCCAAGAGGGCCATTCATATTTTATTTTATTCATATTATATTACCGGAGGTGGTAATATCATTTGCCAAGAGGGCCATTCATATTTTATTTTATTCATATTATATTACCGGAGGTGGTAATATCATTTGCCAAGAGGGCCATTCATATTTTATTTTATTCATATTATATTACCGGAGGTGGTAATATCATTTGCCAAGAGGGCCATTCATATTTCATTATTCGTATTATATTACCGGAGGTGGTAATATCATTTGCCAAGAGGGCCATTCATATTTCATTATTCGTATTATATTATCGGAGGTGGTAATATCATTTGCCAAGAGGGCCATTGCATTTTCATTTGCCAAGAGGGCCATTCATATTTTATTTTATTCATATTATATTACCGGAGGTGGTAATATCATTTGCCAAGAGGGCCATTCATATTTTATTTTATTCATATTATATTACCGGAGGTGGTAATATCATTTGCCAAGAGGGCCATTTTCATTTCCATTGCATATCATTGCCAAGAGGGCCATTGCATATCATTGCCAAGAGGGTCATTGCATATCATTGCCAAGAGGGCCATTGCATTTTCATTTGCCAAGAGGGCCATTGCATTTTCATTTGCCAAGAGGGCCATTGCATTTTCATTTGCCAAGAGGGCCATTGCATTTTCATTTGCCAAGAGGGCCATTGCATATTCATTGCCAAAAGGGCCATTGCATATCATCGCCAAGAGGGCCATTGCATTTTCATTTGCCAAGAGGGTCATTGCATTTTCATTTGCCAAGAGGGCCATTGCATTTTCATTTGCCAAGAGGGCCGTTGCATATTCATTGCCAAAAGGGCCATTGCATTTTCATTTGGCAAGAGGGCCATTGCATATTCATTGCCAAAAGGGCCATTGCATATCATTGCCAAGAGGGCCATTGCATTTTCATTTGCCAAGAGGGCCATTGCATTTTCATTTGCCAAGAGGGCCATTGCATTTTCATTTGCCAAAAGGGCCATTGTATTTTCATTTGCCAAGAGGGCCATTGTATATTCATTGCCAAGAGGGCCATTGCATATTCATTACCAAGAAGGTCATTGCATATATCCTACCAATGGATTTTCATTCGTCCTACCGATGGACAAACAGTTATTTTGCAAAAATATCCTATCGATGGATCACATTCATTCGTCCTACCAATAGACATGCAACATATCCTACCAATGGATCTTCATTTGTCCTACCGATGGACAGACAATTATTTTTCCAAGTATCCTATCAATGGATCATCATCCTACCGATAGTGCAGCATTATCCTACCAATGAATCAATGAGAATTTTTCCAACATGCAAAGAGGATGAAAGAAAGTGCGAATGACATCAAAGAGGATGCAGCACAACGTGGAATCCTTTTAGCAGCGAACTGGGACACATTCCTAAGAATAATGTCAAGCTCATAGGACACGAGCTAAGGAAACGACTTCCACCACAGTAAACTACATTTCTATCGGAAAGCGTGTGGTTATTTTGGGGTTCATTCATAATTCAAAACTCGTACCAACCCCTTTTCAGAAAGATGAAGATGGAGTCGGCCAAAATTGGATTTGTCAATTTTCTTTGTCCACGATCTCTTTTATCAATCATATCCAAAGAAAGGGACAACTGTTAACACCCAATTTTGACCATCCACAATGCAAATTAGCTATCGAGTTTCTTTGAATTCGAACATTTTGAAATAATTAGCTTTTATAAAAAAAACAAAAATATTTTCATATTATTCTTAACTATTTTTATCTTTTTATAAATTTTAGTATAATATACATATTTCTATATAACTATATATTTGATTAATATTTATGTGGTTATTCAAAAATCACCTTAAAAGATTTTATTTTTACTAAATACAATGTTAGTTAGGTTAGTTTAATTATAGTTTGCATTTTTGAAAATTTTAGTTTTTTTTCTAAAAAAAATAAACAAACAAACTCCCACATCGAAAATACATGGAAAATTTGGGGTTTTTGGAGCCTATATAAAGGCTCATATTTTCATTAAGAAGGAGAAGAAGGAGGAGGTTTTTTTAACCACCCCAAAGTTAGAAATTTTCTTAACTTGGCTAGGATTTTGGACTTTTGTCCCCAGCCTAAAAATTGTGAAAATTTCTAGCTTTCAATCTATATTTTCTTCACGGAAAATAGGAGATTGAAGTTGAAATTTAGGCTAAGAACCCACGAAGGTTCGAGTCTAAACTTTTTTTAAAAAATTTTTTTTTCTTTGTTTTGTAGATTGGAGTTCCATCAAGCTATTGGGTGGTGGTGAAGTTGTCTTCCGCTCACCGTTTTCAATCTTGGCCCGGAAAGAGGTAAAATATTTTTTCAGTTTTATTTTATTTAATTATTTCATGTTTTATATTTAGTTGATTCATAGTCTTATTTTTTTTAGTTAGTATGTATATAAGAATAATTAGATTAATGATATAAATTTGTTATAGTTAGCATGTGTTAGGATTAATTAGCTAGCATGTATTAGAGTTAATTAGCTAGAATATGTTAGGATTATTTCATGAAAGCACTTAGT